>NW_011481054.1:0-518 GCF_000754665.1 Bison bison bison | reverse complement strand
CTTATTGCCAAATTCAGACTTCAGTTGAAGAAAGTGGGGAAAACCAGTAGACCATTCAGGTATGACTTAAATCAAATCCCTTATGATTATACAGTGGAAGGAGAAATAGATTTAAGGGCTTAGATCTGACAGTCATAGTGCCTGATGAATTATGGACGGAGGTTCGTGACATTGTACAGGAGACAGGGATCAAGACCATCCCCATGGAAAAGAAATTCAAAAAAGCAAAATGGCTGTCTGAGGAGGCCTTACAAATAGCTGTGAAAAGAAGAGAAGCGAAAAGCAAAGGAGAAAAGGAACAATATGCCCATGTGAATGCAGAGTTCCAAAGAATAGCAAGAAGAATAAGAAAGTCTTCTTCAGCAATCAATGCAAAGAAATAGAAGAAAACAATAGAATAGGAAAGACTAGAGATCTCTTCAAGAAAATTAGAGATACCAAGAGAACATTTCATGCAAAGATGGACACAATAAAGGACAGAAATGGTATGAACCTAACAGAAGTAGAAGATATTAAGA
>NW_011481053.1:19617-20326 GCF_000754665.1 Bison bison bison | reverse complement strand
GAGAAATGAAAATTCATATCCAAACCAAAACTTGTACAGGATATGATGACTATAGTTAACAATATTGTATTTGTATATTCAAAAGTTGCTAGAAGAGTAGAATTTAAAAGTTCTCATCACAAAAAAATGTAACTGTATGAGGTAATGGATAGTAACTAAACTTACTGTGGTTACCATTTTCCAGTATTTGTATATATCAAATCATTATGTAATACACCTAAAACATGTTATATGTCAATAATATTTCAATTTTAAAAGCCCCTGTATTTATGTTCATACAGAGTCCATAGCAACTTTATTCATAACAGAAAAAATCTAGAAACAACACAGAAAGCCTTCAACAACCCAGAGAGCATTCATGTGAATGATTAAACAAACTGGTAATCCATTGTTGCTGTTGTTCAGTTGCACTGTCCTGTCCGACTCTGTGTGACCCCATAGACTGCAGCATGCTAGGCTTTCCTGTCCTTCACCATCTCCTGGAGTTTGCTCAAACTCATGTCCATCCATTCGGTGATGCCATCCAACCATCTCATCCTCTGTTGTCCCCTTCTCCTTCTGCCTTCAATCTTTCCCAGCATCATAGTCTTTTCTAACAAGTCAGCTCTTCATATAAGGTGGCCAAAGTATTGGAGCTTCACCATTAGCATCAGTCCTTTCAATGAATATTCAAGACTGATTTCCTTTAGGATTGACTGGTAGGATCTCC
>NW_011481053.1:14942-16245 GCF_000754665.1 Bison bison bison | reverse complement strand
AGGTGGGAGACAGATTGTGGTTGCCAGGGGATTGAGATGGGATGCAGGAGGGTGGGTATGGGAAGATGATATGTATGGTTTTAAAGAGGATGTGAAAGATGGATGTAACGATGGAGTTGTTCTGTATCCTGACTTGGTGGTAGATACAAGAATCTGAGGGCTTCCCAGGTGGTGTAGTGGTAAAGAACTTGCCTGCCAGTTCAGGAGATGTGAGAGACATGGCTTCACTCCCTGGGTGGGGAAGATGCCCTGGATGATAAAATGACAACCTACTCCAGTATTCTTGCCAGGATAATCCCATGTACAGAGGAGCCTGGTAGGCTACAATCCATGGGATCACAAAGAGTTGGACAGGACTGAACAGCTGAGTGCACATACACACAAGAACCTACACATGTGATGAAATTGCATAGAAGTAAATAGACATGCACACACACAGCTGAGTCCAGGTAATACTGGGATATCTGAATAAATATGGGGGATTGTACCAATGTCAATATCAAGGTGATGATAGTGTACTGTATTAAACAGTTTTGCAAGATATTGCCATTGGAGGAAATATGGCAAAGAGTAAATGGGATCTCTGTTTTATTTTTATAACTTCCTATGAATCTATGATTGTCTCAAAATTAAAAGTTCAATTTAAAAAAAAACTTCTGCTTAAAAGAGTGAGTTCCAAAAGAATTCAATGATATATAATTTGTGTAAAAGTATCAGGCACATTTTACGTACCTAAACATTCAGAAAAAATTATAATAACAAGCCATTCATTTAATCAATTATATAACATGTATTTATTGAGGATCTACTACATGTCAGGCACCATTCCAAGCTCTGGGTTATATAGCAATGGAAAAAGTAAAAATGGTCTCCACCTTCATAGAACTTATAATCCAGAGAAGGAGACTGACAGTAAACCAAAAAAATAAATCATTGAAATTACAAATTTTGAGAAGTGCTCTGAAAGAAATAGAGTGTTGTGAAAGTATAACACAAATAGATCTCCTTTTGATAGAATGATCTGAGAAGCCTCTATAAGAAGACAATTTGAATTTGAGAGTTGAAGGATGAGAAGGAAAAAGCTGTACTCTCTCATGAAGAAAGATGTGAATGGATGTTTGAGAGAGACTAAAGATCAGTAAAGATAGAGGGAATAGCACATGTACCAGCCCTGAAGCAAGAGAAAATTTGTAGGGGGTTGGGAAAGAGAGAGAGATAGTTGAAGCAGTGGACATCACCAGGGAGAGGAAACGAGTTCAGGATTGCAGCACAGCTAAGGTCAAGATTATGTAGTGCCCTATAG
>NW_011481053.1:14059-14842 GCF_000754665.1 Bison bison bison | reverse complement strand
AAGGGAGTACCATGATCTGCTTCATATTTTAATCCGATCGCACACTCAGGTATATGAACCAAATGAGGAAGAAAGTGAAAAAACCAATTAGAAGATTGTTGCAGTTATATAGTTAAAGAATGGTGGTTTAGCCTAGAGTGAAAAGGACTTAATCTGTTAGCTTTGGGGAGTGAAGAAATGGCCAATGTTATGGACATGTTAAGGATTTTTACTAATCTTTCAAATAAAAGAGATGGTGTTGAATGTAAAATTCTAATAAGTCTCTCCAAATGAGACTTTCTAGCAGGTGGCTGGAAATCCAAGACATCAGCAGGGATTAAAGATATAGATATTGTCATTGATGGTATGATTGAATGCATAGGAATAGATGACATCACCAAGGGAGAAAGAGTGGCAAGAAAGAATGGAGAGGATCATGAGTATAAATTTTCTGTTCTTAATGAAAACTACTTTTAATTACAAAAGTAGTATAACCATATCACAGGAAATTTGGAAAGTAGAAAAGAAAAAATATCTAACCATCTAAGTCAACCTTTTATCATTTGGAAGTATTTCTTCCTCTTAAGCTTTCATGCACATCTTTTTAAAAATTTTAATTGGAGAATAATTGCTTTACAATGTTGTGCTGATTTCTGCTGTACAATAATGTGAATTACCCATAAGTACATATATATATATAGGGGATATATATATATATCCCCTAACTTTTTATCCTCCCTCCAAACCCCCCATTCCACCCCTCTAGGTTGTCACAGAATGCCAGGCGGTGCTGGGTTCCCTGTG
>NW_011481053.1:8552-12374 GCF_000754665.1 Bison bison bison | reverse complement strand
TTTGTAGAAGGCAATGGCAACCCACTCCAGCACTCTTGCCTGGAAAATCCCATGGACAGAGGGGCCTGGTGGGCTGCTGTCTCTGGGGTCGCACAGAGTCAGACACGACTAAGCGACTTCACTTCCACTTCTCACTTTCATGCATTGGAGAAGGAAATGGCAACCCACTCCAGTGTTCTTGCCTGGAGAATCCCAGGGACGAGGGAGCCTGGTGGGCTGCTGTCTCTGGGGTCGCACAGAGTTGGACACGACTGAAGCAACTTAGCAGCAGTAGCAGCAGCAGCCTTTCATTTAAGTATTTAATCTATTTTGAGTTTATTTTTGTATACAGTGTTAGGAAGTGTTCTGGTTTCATTCTTTTACACATAGCTGTCCATTTTTCCCAGCACTACTTATTGAGGAGACTGTCTTTTCCCCATTGTATATTCTTGCCTCCTTTGTCAAAGATAAGGTGCCCATAGGTGTGTGTTAGTACCATTTTGGTTTCTATAACTTTGTAGTATAGTCTGAAGTCAGGAAGTTTGATTCTTCCAGCCCCATTTTTCTTTGTCAAGATTGCTTTGGCTATTCAGGATCTTTTGTGTTTCCCTAAAAACTGTGAAATAATTCTTCTAGTTCTATGAAACTTGTCATTGGTAATTTTCTAGGGATTGCATTGAATCATGTACATCTTTTAACTAGTATGCACTTAATCTTAAACTGTATTTCCTCACTTAATAGTATGTTTCAAAATAGCCTACTATTGGAAGTGGGAGAAAAGTTTCCAGCAAAGCCAAGAGAAGTAGTAGTTAGCAGAGGAGAATAATTTAAGGGAGTAAGTTCCATTATGCTGTTATTGGTGACCTTGAAGAGGAAATACAAGTGTGTGTAGAGATGATCAGTTTTTACTTTGGTGGCAAAGTGACAGAGAAGGACAACATTTTGAAGTGGTGACTGGTTCCAGGAAGTGTATTTGGATAAATAACTGAGTATGGTTATAGACAGAGCAAAGAAGCAGAAGACTGGGTGAAATTAAAGATGTTGTTGACAAGATATAATTAATGGAGCACAGTTTTTACAGAAGTAGGAGGGGTTGGGATTAAAAGCAGGGAATGAGACAATTTTTTCTCTAACATTCGAGAGAAGAGACTCGGTAAGGGAAGAAGTTGAAGCAGTTCCTGCTGGAAGATAACTAAAGAGTCTCAGTCAAGTAGAAGATAAGGTCAAGGTTATTGCCTGAGAGTGAGGGAGAGACAAAAGTGAACCAGAGGCTTTGGGAATGAATAATGCTTGGACTGTTTAAAATAGGAAGTCAACAAGATTGCACAGCAGACCAATGGATAACTAGTCATAGTATATCAGAATTAGGCTGCTGCTGCTGCTGCTAAGTCACTTCAGACGTGTCCGACTCTGTGCAACCCCATAGACGGCAGCCCACCAGGCTCCCCTGTCCCTGGGATTCTCCAGCCAAGAACACTGGAGTGGGTTGCCATTTCCTTCTCCAATGCATGAAAGTGAAAAGTGAAAGTGAAGTCACTCAGTGGTGCCCGACTCTTCGCGACCCCATGGACTGCAGCCTACCAGGCTCCTCCGTCCATGGGATTTTCCAGGCAACAGTGCTGGAGTGGGGTGCCGTTGCCCTCTCCTCAGAATTAGGCAGGACCTCCAATATCATCGAGCCTGGTTCCTGATTAACACATGAGGGGTTGAGGCTCATTTTAAGAGACATGTGCCAGGAATTGCCCAGAGGTCCAGTGGTTAGGACTCTGCACTCTTTACTGCCAAGGGCCCAGGTTCAGTCCCTGGTTGGGAAACAAAGGTCCCACAACCCACTTGGTGTGGCAAAAAAAGAAAAAGTGTGCTAATCTCACAACTGGCAAGAGCTAGAGCTGGCATGTGAGCCTAGGCCTACTGAAACCCTGGTCCAGTCCAGGACAGCAAGCTTAATGATTTCTTTCTGATCTATCCCATGGGAGGGACTTTCCCCTATTTAGCCAGAGACAGAACAGGGCAAAACCAGCAGCAACTTTATTCCAGGTGTTAGCACTCTCCCAAATCTGCATGTCGGCTACCTTGCTCTCTGAGACTCATCTTCATGGACAGTCTCTGGTCTAGCATATTGGAAAGCCAAGCACAGGCTTTCAAAAAGGGATTGGATGGTTTTTACCTTAATCAGTTAGACAATCCTCCTCAAAAGAGCTTCTTTCCTTTACATCAGAACAAAATAGAGACTAGCTAAAATTGAAAACAACCTAGAATGACCAACACTAGGGACAATGTTCAGAGAAGGCAATGGCACCCCACTCCAGTACTCTTGCCTGGAAAATCCCATGGACGGAGGAGCCTGGTGGGCTGAAGTCCATGGGGTCTCTGGGAGTCGGATACGACTGAGCGACTTCACTTTCACTTTTCACTTTCATGCATTGGAGAAGGAAATGGCAACCCACTCCAGTGTTCTTGCCTGGAGAATCCCAGGGATGGGGGAGCCTGGTGGGCTGCCGTCTCTGGGGTCGCACAGAGTAGGACACGACTGAAGCGACTTAGCTATTACCAGCATTTTTAGATTATACATAATGGCATGTAAAATCTGTTTGTACCTACATAGTTTTTTCCTGCTTTTGAATGATTACCTTAATGACAAATTGCCAGGAGTGGAATTAGTATGTGAAAGAAAATGAGTATTTTTTATGACTTCTGATATGTATTGCCAAATTGCCTTTCAAAAGAACTATGCGAATTTATCCTGCTGAAAACAGTTTGAAGATTTCTTTCTATCCTCTCCCTCCAAGCCAAACCAGCATTGTGCTTAATAATATTTGCAACTTTAATAAATATAAAGGGCTTCGCTGGTGGCTCAGAGGTTAAAGCGTCTGCCTGCATTGCAGGAGACCTGGGTTTGATCCCTGGGTCGGGAAGATCCCCTGGAGAAGGAAATGGCAACCCACTCCAGTATTCTTGCCTGGAAAATCCCATGGATGGAGGAGCCTGGTGGGCTACAGTCCATGGGGTAGCAAAGAGTCGGACATAAGTATAAAATGGTTACCATTCTTTAGTACTAGCATGGTTGAAGGTGTTAAATCACACCATCTAAGAGCCAGAAGGAATCTTAGATTGGGGATTAGATCTTGGTGGCTCTATAATCGTAGTCCAGTGATCCCCCCTCCCCTATTTTTGTGTAGGTATGACTTGTCTGTTTCATGCCTTTTCCAGCCGCCTAGTGGTGTAAGCTATTGCTGGAGTGGGATGAGTGGGAAAGGGGCAACTAAAAAAGCATTCAGGTTATCCAAAGCCATTGCTCTTCCACATTACCCAAGGGATGCCAAGATGCCAGTTATCTCCAATTTGGTCAATGAAGGGGTGAAGAAAAAGGCAAGTTGATGAGCACTGCTGAAGAATGGAGAAAAGCACCAATGAAAAACTGGCTTGCTTTCAATTTCTGGACCTCTACTCATTTTCAGGCATACATAAAACCCAAAGGTGTACAGGCACTTAACAGAAAATCAGTTACACAATATGTGAACGGCTAGAAAAATTGGCAGAATTCTTCACAATCCTCCCTAATGTGTTCCTGAAGTTTCCCAGTGGGCCTGCTCATGGGGATTGTATTTACTTGTACTTTGTTGCCAGGCGAGAATCAAGGTGTTATATTTCAACCAGATGTCCCGAGTTGGGCTCTGCAAGATAGAGTAGCAAAGAGAGACATGTGTTTTCCTTTACAAAGACCTTCTCAGGCCATCACCAGCTGCTTTCAGTCTCATGGGTGGATCTCTCTGCTTGTCAGATTTTCTAGCTCCCGAAGCTTTGGAAAAGCCACCCTGGGTTTATCTAATCCTCCTTGGGCAT
>NW_011481053.1:3768-8251 GCF_000754665.1 Bison bison bison | reverse complement strand
TGCCTGTTTTAATGCAACTGGTTATTGTCCCATGGGTATTGACCAGTTTTGCATCTCTTTGAAAATTCAATGCAACATTTCTAATTACCTATGGGAGTCTCTGTCCTTTGAATTCTCCTTTGAACTGGTTGTAACATCTTACTGCATCCCTCATTAATGAGTTAAATACAATTTTAAACCTGTGTTCCTTTTATATTTGTATGAGAATCATGATTTTACCTTTTAAAAAATTATCTTTTAACACTATCTTGCCTTTCCACAGGGGCTTACAGGACCCAATGGGTTGTTTTGTCCGAACTAAACACATTCAGCTCTGTTTACCATGATATTTTCAATTTAGCTTTTCTT
The DNA here is from genome assembly GCF_000754665.1 of Bison bison bison. Classification (NCBI taxonomy): domain Eukaryota; kingdom Metazoa; phylum Chordata; class Mammalia; order Artiodactyla; family Bovidae; genus Bison; species Bison bison. Next base: position 7,903 of record NW_011481053.1, on the reverse strand, counting down.
TTTAAGGAGAAAAATTCAAAACAGCAACTGTATTAGTTATAACTTTAACCAATGCTAACTCCAGCCAGCACTTCTCAGAATTCTGTTCTCCGGCTTCCCCAAAAGACATTTTTGGAAGAAGCAATTTACTTTGACAGTAATTTTTTGGCCCTTTCAGAATCTGCAGAAAGAAGCTCCTTGGGCTTTTCAAGAATAGGTCTGATCACCCCCTCAGATGTAGGGGCTTCTCATAAGTCAAGTGGTACTTTGTAGTAGGTTTTGATCTTTCCAAAAGGCCAATTTTGTGACAAAAACAATTTATACTAGAAACTTCTCATTTCTCTCTCAAATTTCAAAATTTGAAGAGTGTATTTAAGGGACAGCTTGACAACTGCATCTTCAAAATATAAATGTTGCTAATTAAGTAATAAAGATAGTCTCATAAAGCCTCTTTTGGTGGCCGGATTCTGAAATAGGCAAGGTAAGATCAGTATTTGCATTCAGCTGGTTGAAAACAGGAATGAGAAAATGGAGGAATACCTCAAAACAAAGTACAAACCAGGAAAATTATTGGGTATTTGTAGGGAAATAAGACTAAGAATCAGAAGCAAGTCCAGTGATTTCTAGCCATTTCCTATTTCGTTCTTTTGGTTCAAAAGAAGTAAAATATAACTAATTTATGTGTTTCAAAAATGTTTTAAGATTTAAGGTATAGATACATAAACTAGTGGCTTGAGGGGAAAGGAAGGAGGGGAAATTGGTTCTAGTCCAGTTAATTCATTAACTTGATAGGCATGATTGTTGGGTTTTGGGGCTTCAGTTTCTTCTGAAAAAAGGATGGGTTGGACTAGGTGGTCTCCAAAAGGTATTCTAGCTCTGATGTCTTGAGTCAGCTGTAGAAGCTAAGGAAAGAAAATGGCTGTGACTTTAGAAACTCTGGGGGTTAAACAAAGTGAAGCTCTGCTAAACTAAGGCTGTCATACTTATTCTTGCAAGACTAAGGCCTTTGGGCCTGAAATCAAGTCCCCTGAAACCAAATTCCTCTGCTGAGTTTATGATTAACCTCTCTTTCCAAAACTTTATTCCCTTTCTTGCCTCCCTTGTACCCCTCAGGATTGAGAAGTATCAATGAAAAGAGGGGATGAAACCAAAAAGGGCTTCCCTGGTGGCTCAGACAGTAAAAAAATCTGCCTGCAATGCAAGAAACCCAGGTTCAGTCTCTGGATTGGGAAGATAAGGGAATGGCAACCCACTCCAGCATTCTTGCCTGGGAAATCCCATGGACAGAAGAGCCTGGCAGGCTACAGTCTGTGGGATCACCAAAAAGGACCCTGCAGCACCTTCTCAAGTACAAAAGACCCTCCCCGTTCCCTGTTTTTCTTGTTTGTAGAAATAAGGCTTTAGTCTCCTAGGCCTTCCCTGAGTTCCAAAGATCAGGCACATGCAGTTATTAATTAGGGAACTGAGACAATGCAGAAACAAAGGAAAAGCAGTTAAGCATGAAAAGTAATAATAATAGTTCAGCAATAAAATAGAAACCTAGTTTTTCCTCCAGGGAGGAACATAACAATTATACACATATGTTTGTGTTGTTTGGCAGAAACTAAGATCCTTCACCCAAATGAAGGAGGGTGGCTATGAAACAGGAAGGAAGGGGTGAAGACACAACTTTTATAAGAATGATATAGCCTTTGAGGATATGACATAAATTGATTAGAACCAAATAAGTCCAAGATGGTAGAAGATTCTTGACTTCCAGTGGACCTGGAACTTCATCATATACTCACTGTAATACATTATCATCTATATGTATGGCTGATTCCCTTTGCTGTTCACCTGAAACTATCAAAACATTGTTTGCTAATTGGCTATACGCCAATACAAAATAAAAAGTTACCAAAAAATACATTAACATCTAAATGACACATCCACCAGCACCACTGACAGTTCTGAGGTTAACTATAATAGGATAAAAAGTGGGTGGTGGCCAAATTCCTAGAAATCTCTGCCCCTTCCCCAAAATAGTTGGAATAACCCTCCAGTCATTAGACTATGAAACTACCCAGCCTATATAAACTAACCATGCCATATTTTTGGGCCTCTCACCTTCTCAGATGGCCCACACTCTGTCTGTGGAAAGTGTTTCTCTCTAAAAAAATCCACTCCTTACCTATCACTTTGTCTCTCACTGAATTCTTTCTGTGATGAGACATCAAGAACCTGAGCTTAAGTCTGAGAACAGGTTTGTGATCTAAATTAAAAGACCATGGGTTTGGAACTTCCCTGGGAGTCCAGTAGCTGGGACTCTGCACTTGTAACGCAGGGGGCACAAATTCAACCCCTGATTGGGGAACTAAGATGCCACACAGTGAGGCAAAAAAAAGACCTTAGATTTGAGTCCCAATTTGGGTTTTAGCTGGGTTTAAGTCACAGCATGTGGGTTCAAGTCCCAAGCTGAGTTGGACAGTTTCAGCCACATGCTGACCATAGGCACCCCAGTTGATTAAGATTCCTGAACATCCTGTTACCTCACTACCAACCAATCAAAAGAAAGTCATGCACACTGCAGCCCTTATCAGAGATGTTGTCTTTAAAGATCCTTACCTGAAAAGCCTACTGGGGAGTTCAAGTCTTTTAAGCATGAGCTTGGTGCTTTTGTGCGTGAGCTTGGTGTTCTGCACATAAAAGTAGTAAATGTAGTACTTTCCTTCACTGCAAAATTGTGAAGTGTCGCAAAATTTTCCCAGTGTCGCAAAATTGGCTTTGCTGTGTGATGGGTGAGTGGACTCAAGTTCAGTTTAGTAACACACACAAGTGCCCAAGTTCTGTCGGGCAATAGTGAAACTTAAGCCACTTCTCTGGGCTGCCACCTCATTCCCTCTCAGAGAGCAATCTCTTTTCCCAAGCAATTTGACACATTCATAAAGGCAGCTCCTTTCGCTTAAGTGTGGGCTTCGTGTCTCAGCTCCATTTTCTATGGATCCCACTTTCTATTGCCAGGTTAAGCTTAGCTTCCAGACTCCTCACAAAAGAGCAAGTTTATTGAGGCTTATTCTTCACAGCCATTGTTTATAAAGCACATTTCTGTCAAACAAAACCTATACTCCTAGAGTTAATTGGAAATAGGTTCCCATAAGAAAAATAAAATTTCTACACTAACTGAGTTGAACTTATAGGAAGAGAAGGGTTAAGTTGGTGATCAGGACTGCCACAGGCCTGTGGCCTGCTGGATTAGGCCTCCTGAGCATTCATTCCTTAGTTTCCACAGCTCATGGAAATTCTGTGATCTATGTGTGCCTACAGACAATACTCAATATCTCCTTGAAAAGTGGAGAAATAAATGAATGAAGTTAAAAATAGAAAAATGAAAGAATCAATACAATGTCTTCTGGGAAATTTTCACTGAGAATATTCCTTTCAATAATGCTTTGAAAATCTCCTCTGCCACCACACATACTATTATTTCTCCTTCGCTCTAGCTCATATAATCTCTTGGGTCTATATTTTCTTCTACTAGAATCTTATTTAGTTTTACTATTTTCAAGATCTAATTTGATTTGGCTTTGGTATTATCCTTTCGCATTAGACTGTACGATCATATTGGGGTGAAGAAAGTGTACCACCAACTAACATCTAATAGATTCCAACTTGAAACTTACAGAAAACCCCTTATTTCTTGGGTTCCTGTGTATGCAAAATAAGTTATTCATCATGGCACAATGGATATGCCATGGCACATGGGCTTTTCAATTAGGATAGACCTAGATTTGAATCTTAGCACTACCATTTACTAGCTGGGGGGTATTAGGCACATTACTTCACTTTTCTTTGGACCTTTTCTTTTAACATGTAGAAAAATGCACAATTTCCCTCAAGAAGTTGTTCTGTAATTGGGCACGACACTATGCAGGCTTCCTGGAACAGACACCTCCCCGGTATCCTCTGCTTTCACTCTTCTCTAGATAAAAATATTTGATGCTCATTTCCTGAGTTGTTTTACAGATGTTAAGACCCTTGCACCAAGTGGAAGATGTTAACTACTTAATGACCATTGCCTCCCAGGCCTACTGGATCCTAAGGATTTATAAATGTTAACTCCTGTGACACAGCCTGGTTAACTCACTATGAACCAATCAGAGAATTGTGCACAAGCTGT
>NW_011481053.1:1192-2131 GCF_000754665.1 Bison bison bison | reverse complement strand
CATCAGGTGGCCAAAGTATCAGAGTTTCAGCATCAGTCCTTCCAATGAATATTCAGGACTGATTTCCTTTAGGATGGACTGGTTGGATTTCCTTGCAGTTCAAGGGACTCTCAAGAGTCTTCTTCTCCAACACCACAGTTCAAAAGCAGCAATTCTTTATCACTCAGTTTTCTTTATAGTCCAACTTTCACATCCATACATGACTACTGGAAAAACCACAGCTTTTTAATATGCTGTCTAGGTTGGTCATAGCTTTTCTTCCAAGGAGCAAGCGTCTTTTAATTTCATGGCTGCAGTCACTATCTGTAGTGATTTGGGAGCCCAAGAAAACAAAGTCTGTCACTGTTCCCATTGTTTCTCCACCTATTTGCCATGGAGTGATGGGACCAGATGCCATGATCTTAGTTTTTTGAATGTTGAGTTTTAAGCCAACTTTTTCACTCTTCTTTTTCTAGTTGCTAAGTCATGTCCAACTCTTTTGCTATCTCATGGACACAAGGCCTGCCAGGCTCCTCAGTCCATGGGATTCTCCAGGCAAGGATACTGGAGTGGGTTGCCATTTCCTTCTCCAGGGGGTCTTCCTGACCCAGGGATCGAATCCACATCCCCTGCATTTGCGGGTTCTCTACCACTGAGTGGATTCTTTACCTGGGAAGCTCAAGCAGGTTAAAGGGGTGATTAAATTCTAACAATAGGCTGTTTCCTTAGCATTTCTTAGTTCAGGGATACATTTGCTAGTTTTCCTGAGTTATTTAGAGGGAAGATTTTGAGTTGGGGTAATTTGAATATTTGTTCAACTTTTGCAAACCCTGAAACTCTTAAGACGTGTGAGTGCTAACTCACTCAGTTGTGTCCGACCCTTTGCAACCCTATAGACTGGAGCTCACCAGGCTCCTCTGTCCATGGGATTCTCCAGGCAAAAATACTGGAGTTGGTGAG
>NW_011481053.1:0-525 GCF_000754665.1 Bison bison bison | reverse complement strand
TGGGTTTTTTTTTTTTTTTCAGCTGATAGTAGACTGTACTAATTGTAGCCTGTATTAATTGTTTTTTTCTACTGATGTATCCTTAGCACTTAGAATGGTGCCTGGCACATAGCAGGCACTCAGTGAGTATTTATTCAATGAATATGATAGTTCAACCACTGAAAGCCAACAGTATTCCCTCAATATAATCTAGTGGGTAGGAGGGCGGGTTGGGGGGAGTTGGGGCAAGTTTGCAAAGTTATTATAGCTTGAGAGTCTTCCAAGTCCTATCACAGACTGTTTATCACAGAGCCATGATTTGATCCCCCAAATGCCTGACTCTCCGGGCCTGAGCCCAGATCTGATTTAAGAATCTAGTCTAGTCTAGTGTTAGTCACTCAGTCATGTCTGACTCTTTGTGACCACATGGACTGTTGCCCACCAGGCTCCTCTGTCCATGAAATTCTCCAGGCAAGAATACTGGAGTGGGTTGCCATTTCCTTCTCCAGGGGATCTTCCCAACCCAGGAATCAAACCTGGGTCTCC
>NW_011481052.1:4176-4812 GCF_000754665.1 Bison bison bison | reverse complement strand
TGGAGTTCATTTTCTTTGCCATACTACAGTTTAGTGTCTGTGATTTAGTTATTTGCAGATATTCTCTAGGACATCCTTTTTATATTCATTGAAATCTTTATTACATACTTTACAACTCTCTCTAGCTCCATCATTTACAAAGTTGTTAATATCAAACTTGGATGACCCACACCAAAACAGAGTACTTCATTCCCTTCATGTCCTAAACTCCAATGACCTCATTCTATTCAGCTGTCCACTCCCAAGTTCATAACGTACATTTATTTCTTTTTAGTCACCCATTGTGTTAGTATGGATTCTCATAACAGCAGATGCTAATATGAAATAAATGTACCAGAGCTGTATTAGAGGAAATGCCCATATGAAAATGAATATGGAGGAAATGGGGAATCCATGTCAAGCTGCCATATCAAATTTGGCCTCACTTGAAGGATAGATGGGAAGGAGGTTGGTGAAGATGACTTAGACATTCTAAGAAAGGCTTGGCAGAGCCATAGACTACTCCTTGAAGCAAGGTAATTCATGTCCAACTCTTGCAACCCCATGGACTGTAGCCTGCAAACTGCCTCTGTTCATGGGATTCTCCAGGCAAGAATACTGGAGTGGGTTGACATTTTCTTTTCCAGGGGAATCTTT
>NW_011481052.1:0-412 GCF_000754665.1 Bison bison bison | reverse complement strand
TTCAGTTGTGTTCAACTCTTTATGACCCCATGAACTGGAGCATGTCAGGATTCCCTGTCCTTCATCTCCCAGAGTTTCCTCAAACTTATGCCCATTGAGTCGGTGATGCCATCCAACCACCCTGACCACTGTGATCCCCTTCTCCTTCCTTCAATCTTTCCCAGTATCAGGGTTTTCTAATGAGTAGGTTCTTTGCATCAGGTGGTCAAAGTATTGGAGCTTCAGCTTCAGCCCTTCCAGTGAATATTCAGGATTGATTTCCTTTTGACTTTATTGGTTTTATCTTCTTGCTATCAAAGGGATTCTCAAGAGTCTTCTTCAACATCATAGTTCAAAAGCATCAATACTTTGGCACTCAGCTTTCTTTATAGTTCAACTCTCACAACCATACATGACTGCTGGAAAAACCATA
>NW_011481051.1:11596-12390 GCF_000754665.1 Bison bison bison | reverse complement strand
GAACTATCCCACCTAGCACATCACTTTATCCAGGGTGCCCATAGCCTACCTCTACCCTTGTCCTCAAGGTTCCCTTGAGAGGTGCCGTATTTGTCTGTGACCTGCCACTCAATCCAAAAGTAATTAAGACATCGCTGGCTGTGCCAGACCAAAACTGAAGTTTGGCTTATATGTAAGTGTTCTAAAGAAACTCAAGGAAGAAAGAGAAGCGGAAATGGCCCAACGCCATATATGAACATGGAAATACTAACAAGTAGATCAGAAAACTTTCAAGTTGAATAAATGTTTTATTTTAGCCCCCGACAAAAGAATGTGCATGAAGACAAAATAGTACTGGGTGTATTGCAGCCTCAAGAGGTCATTAAGCCTGTTTGAAATCTGATGGGGCACGTTACGGAAGTCACTGAAATTCACCACTGGCAAAATGAGTTTGCACAGGCAGAGTGCCGTGTGCACGTGTAACAGTCTCATGGGAACTGGATCTGTGCCCCCCGCTGCTGATCACATCAGAGACTAGAAAGGCAGAACGCGAGTCTGAATGGGAGATTACAGAGGAAGCAATTAGCAAATGGAGCACACCAGCCCCACCAACTAAAAACCTCTTCTTCAAATGGTTATGAGCATCTGTGCACGCCGCTGATGGCTATGTCTGTCTTTGGAGCCCATCAGTGATATTCAGAAAGTGGTAAAGATGAGCCTTTCCTTGTCAACACTCAGAGCACATCCTGAAAAGATGTTCTGTGCTTTGAATGCCCTACTTTTTGAGAAAAAGATCTTAACTTTTACTGGCATTT
>NW_011481051.1:6180-8192 GCF_000754665.1 Bison bison bison | reverse complement strand
CTGTCTAGTCAAAGCTATGGTTTTTCCAGTAGTCATGTATGGATATGAGAGTTGCACTATAAAGAAAGCTGAGTGCCGAAGAATGGATGCTTTTGAACTGTGGTGTTGGAGAAGACTTTTGAGAGTCCCTTGGACTGCAAGGAGATCCAATCAGTCCATCCGAAAGGAAATCAGTCCTGAATATTCATTGGAGGGACTGATGCTGAAGCTGAAACTCCAATACTTTGGCCACCTGATACGAAGAGCTGATTCATTAGAAAAGACCCTGATGCTGGGAAAGATTGAAGGCAGGAGGGGAAGGGGACGACAGAGAATGAAATGGTTGGATGGCATCACCGACTCAATGGACGTGAGTTTGAGCAAGCTCCGGGAGTTGGTGATGGACCTGGAAGCCTGGCGTGCTGCAGTCCATGGGGTCACAAAGAGTCGGTTATGACTGAGCGACTGAACTGATTGGTTTTGAATGAAGATTGACTTGCCATCCTTGGCAGACTAGAACAAACACCTGGGCTTTCAGAAAATATGATCTGGAGTGTGCCATGCATGTAATGTCTGTGTATAACCAGAATTAGGGAGTAAATAGTAGTATTTGTAGCTGTCACTCTTTCCAGGGGCCTGTGGAACATCCATTGACATACAAATTCCATGTTAAACTCAGGATTCAGTGGCTCCTCAGAGACCTGTTCTCAGTGCTAGAAAGGAAGATGCGAAATGCAGCCTCAGAGCATTGGACTTCCTTCTCAGTGCATTTGTAGAGCACTTATTACAATGAAGAATGTGTTTTAATTAACTTTCTGGATCTCCAGTGAGTTTGTGGGCCCCTCATTCCCCTTTATGCAGCATGAGTGATACATAGAATTAATAGCCTGCCTGCTTATGCTTATGTGGGTATGGGAATCTGTTATCTTCTTAGGTTTGTTCATAGGCAGGTGGCTTTGGTTGTGTATCAAATCAGCAATTCTGAGAAACTCAGTAGTGTTTCTCTTAGAATTGTCTGTCTAATCCATCTGCTCAATGTGATGGATTCATTTAAAGCAAGTATATAACAGAAAAGCCAAGTTAAATTAAGCAGTGTTACAAGTCAGAAGTAGTCTTAGTACATTCTTATTCCTCTCTACCTCATTCCCAGTTTTTAAAACCTTAGTCTGAATGCAGTAGAGCTGATAACTGAGAGCCTTTGTTGGTGTTCATTGTTGTATCCCCCACTTCCTGGAGTTGTGCATTGTACACAGTAGATGCTCAATAAATGAGTGAGAACAGTCGCTTGGAAATTACAGAAGGAATCCCCTGTGGGGTTAGGTCTAGGTTCATTCATTCATTCATTCAACAAACCATTACTAAGAAATTACTGTGTATTTTATAGTATTAGACATTGAGAATGCAAGACTGAGTCCTTTGTGCGTGAGTTTCTCAAGCCTAAGGAGGTGGGATTTGGAACATGAAGACACACTTACATAATATCTATCTACTAAAGTTGCCGTGTTGATCATATATTTCAGTAGTCCCACTAACAGAGAAGGTGGGGATTGGAACTTCTTTCCCAAAGACCCAGGCCCTAAGATACTACTGGGTTGTGTAGAGTTATAGTAAAATAAGCAGGAACTGAGTAGGTGTCTACTAACTGTTCTAGAAGCTACTTTGACTTTAAGTTACTCTTATCAAGCCCCCCACCCCCACCTATGCCAGGAACTCAAACTCAAAATCCCAAACTGTGATGGCCCAGGAGCAGCAACAGCATTGAGCTGGGTTACCCGTTGACATTCTCCTACCTGTTGTAGCCCAAGACAGTGGAAGAGGGCCTGAGATCTGAAAGGACTGATTTGCTTTACCTTGTGTCAACCTTGATTTCTTAATCTGTAAAATAGGGATATGATAAGATTAACAGAGACAGTCACTGCACTAAGGGAAGTGATTCTATCACAGGTTACTTAGAACTTGGTACGTGTATTCTCATCCATTGCATTCAGTTCAACAAATACATAATTGAGATTCCACTGAGGAACTATTGATCC
>NW_011481051.1:2215-5476 GCF_000754665.1 Bison bison bison | reverse complement strand
ATTTAACCAAATTGGAATAGGTTAGATTTCAAGCTTCTGATTGTGTTTCTGCTTGCTGTCCGTGATCTGCACCTGCCCCCTTATATCCGTGTGGACTCCCTGGCCCTGCTGCCTCTCCCTGCCAGGGGAACATGTTCTGTCCAGCCCAGCTTAGCCTCTTGACTTTTGTACTGGGCCCAGGTGTTCCTCTGTCCAAGGGGCAAGACCATGTTCTGCTGGCCCCAGCACTCTGCCTGACTTCTTCCTTGTATTATTTAGATCCTTAAAGCCCATACATAACTTAACATCACTATTTTCTGAAGTGTGGGGTACATCTTTAGTAATTTGGGAATGAGTGATTTTAGTAAATGATTTGTGAACTTGTCAAGTTTCATCTATTAGCATTTGCTCAAATCCTATCAAACTTTAGGCAATTTCCCAAGTACCTAAATAACACATGAATTATGCCTCATTTTTGTTATGCATTCTTGAGAGTTAAGCATAAGTCAACCAAATGTCTATTTTGTCGTTTTTCCTGTCTCTGCAATCTGAGTTGGGGCTTGTTGCACACTAGCGTGCTTAAGAATCATCTGGAGGGCTAGTAAAACACAGATTGCTGGCCCCCATTGCCACAGATTCTGGGTCTGTAGGTCTGGGATGGAGCCTCAGAATTTGCATTTCTAACATGTCAGATGATGCTAATGCTGCTGGTCTCATGGACCACACTTTGAGTAGCAATGGCCTAAATCATGGACACACCATCTTGGGTTGACAGTTTATATTTTAACTTCAGCTTGACCATTATTGAGACTCCCCAGCACAAAGAACTTGTGAAAGCTAATCATTTGCTTGGTTCTTTTTATTTTACCATTATATATATATATTTCCAGTCTAGACAGAGTCTATTTTATTTCTCATGTTTAGTTTAATCCCAGAGTACCTAGAGATGCAGAGCCATTCTGTAGAATTTTATTGTCCTAGTTTTTATCCTGATGAATCATCTTTTAAGAGACATGTGAGCCTTCACTAAATGCATTATGTCATCCTTCTGAGCTCTGCCGAGAGAAGAATTGATATGCCTTTAGGTCTGATGTGAAATGATGGCTTCACTGTGCCCATCCTGAAGCAACTCTGACTTGAGAGGGTTCCCAGAAGTGTGACAGAAAACTCTGTGGCTGGTGCCGAGTGGGGAAAGGGTGGCTTGTGACCCTATTACTCAAGCCTCCTACCTCCATGCTTGTGGGAGCAAGTCTGTCTCCTCCCAGGCTGCCACATTTAAAAGTGGGATTTATTTTTAGAGAAGAAATCATTAGTCATTAAACTCTCTCATGCTTCCTTTTTCCCTTTGGGTAAAATTTAAGAACCTGAGCTTTATAAGAAAATTTTCAGTCTGTTAGAAAAAACAGCCTTGGTACAATGAGCCCCCTTGCCCTCTGCCAGACTTCTCGCAGGAGTCACCACCCTTGGTCCCTACGTATAAATCAACTTTATCTTTTAGCTTTATTTGAGAATCCTTTGACTCCTTTGATTTTCTGAACCCACCAAACCTAGGATTTAAAAAACTAATTTTATCATATATTGAACATTTGCTCTTTAAGCCCATTATAAAATCTCATAATGGAAATTGGCTCTTAGCAAAATAGCCCTTGGGCTTAGGTATATACACTTTTTCACTTAATAACAGAAGCATTTAATAGATACAATCTATATTGAAGCAGAAATAACTGAAAACAAGATTTCTCTGATATCTTTAAATTCAGGGTTTTCTTACAAGGACTTTTAACATGTTTCCATTGCCTTGGACTAAATAAATATCATGTGGATAGTTTTACTACCAGAAAAGCCATCAAAAAAGCAAGTCTTATCTGTAATTAAGTTCTATCTGTAAATATATAGTTGAGAATGTCATCATTTTGAAACATATCAAAAATTCAAAGTCACTTGGTGGCCAATAAGGCCCAAGATCCCCTGAGGGGAACACTGTACATGTAATTGCCTCTCTCCCTCCATCCCCATAGCTGTAACATTTTGCTTTTACAGTTTAATCTGACTTAGTGAGACAAAGACCAATTTTAGGGCAGCAAGAAGTAGATTTTTGCGAAGAGGTATCAGTACCCCCAAAAGGAAGGGATTCTAATACATGCCAACTCAAAGACTGAAGAGTTTCTGTGATCTTGAGGCTAGAGAAAGGGCTACATCATTATGAGGTAGCCAACTGCAGCTCCTCTCCTTTGCTGAGGTGATGGAGAAGGAGCAGAGAGAGAGGCTATGTAAATCTTAGTCTACTTCAGACCATTGAGTGTGGCCAGTTAAGATGGCCACAAACTATTTGACACACCTCTCACTGGAGGATGATTCTGCGTCCTCTCCGCTTGTACCTGGGTAAACTTGATGATGGTTTAACTGGTAGGCTACAGTGGCATGTTGCTGTGCCAGTTTCTGGGCCTGAACCTTAAAAGACATGAAATTTCTATTTCCTGTCTTTTGGAACACTCATTCTTGGAACCCAGCCTCCCATGCTTTGAGGAAGCCTAAACATCTCTGTGGAAAAGCTCACATGGAGAGGACTGTGCCGGATCACTACTGACGCCGAGTTCAGCCATGTGAGTAAGCCGTGTTGGAGTTGGATTCCCCAGCCTCAGGAGAACTTCCCAGCTGCCGCTACGTGCTTCAGAGATGATCCTTCCTGCTGAGTCCTGCTCACCTTACAGGTTCAGGAGCAAAATGAACGACTGTCATTGTTTTAAACTACTTTATGCAGCAATAGATATCCAGGACAATTGGCATCTCCTTTTTTTCTACTCCTTCTCATTGCTTCCCCAAGAGGCAGTTGCTGTCATGTCAGAGCCTTTCAGACAAGGTCCCTGCCAGAATTTCCCAAACCCAGAATGCCCTTGTATGTGCCTTCCCAGTGCTTTTCCCTGACAGTGCTGTAGTCCAGAATGCCCTCTGTGCCTTCCCTCAGCTCCTTCATTCACACAATGCTGCTTTCTCTCCTTTGGAGCCCACTGATTAACCAGTGTGTTTGGAGTCAAGAGACAGAAGTAGTGGCAGATTTGCAGCACACTGTTACTCATCATGCCAAGAGAAGGCTTTTATCAAGGTTAAAAGCTGCTCCATTTTCTATATCCTCCTTTACATGATAAAAATATGCCCTTAAGGGTATACCTAAAATCTATGATACTCTTAAATTCTGAGTAGGGATTGGTGACAGTCTTCCAAGGGTAAAGCTTGGCCTGTCAGTGGCCACAGTATGGGACCCTCCCCCTGAAGAGCACTAGG
>NW_011481051.1:1263-2115 GCF_000754665.1 Bison bison bison | reverse complement strand
TCACCATTGACAAGAGGAAGGAGAAATATACTGAGAAGGAGACAGGAAATGGAGATGGCATCAAAACAAAAACACAAACAACTCACGTGGTTTATCCTGACTAAGAGAGAGTACTTTTGAATCACTGTTTGCCAGGCCGATGCTGAAACATGACTATGATTAGTACTAATACTCCTTCTTGATGGCATGGTGAGGTTTTCTTTGTGCCAGGTACTGTTCCAACACCTTGTTTAAATTAAGGTGGATGTTATTTTAGTATCCCTTACTTCAGCCCGAGGAAACTGAGGCCTCTAGTGGAGAGGACACTTGGCTAAAATCACATGGCATGGCAGTGCAGAACCGAGTTCAGAACCAGGATTCAATTGCAGGGAATCTGGCTCCATTATCTGTCACTGCTGACATCAGAACTCTGGGGACAGAGGCTTTGGTGAGCCCAGTTTGACTTCACAATACGTTTCTAGTCTTTTTGGTTCATGTAGTGTAGCATGTCACACAGGGTGAGAGATGCTTCATCTTTTCAAAACACATTTTAATCTCAAATATATATGTGCCTTTGTAGGCTGCTTGAAGTCATTCTCAGAAGGCAGAGTAAAAATAAACAAATACCCAAAGGTAGGGTACAAAAGCAAATGACAAAAAGACAACAGAATAACTCTGTGTAATAAGAATTAAAATCTTGGAGTCCCCAGCCAGCCCAGTAGTCTTTATGGTGATGAACCAAGAAAGGAGGTCACATCTGTATTAGACACATGTTCCTTAGTTTCTAGACATTCTAATAGCCCTTATTACAGTAGTTTTAAAAATATTAATTTTTGCTTTTCTTAAAAAAATAAGTGTTGGTTTTTTTTTTTT
>NW_011481051.1:0-531 GCF_000754665.1 Bison bison bison | reverse complement strand
ACTATAAAGAATGTGACCCATTGCAGAGAAGGGGGTATTTCTTTAAAGAATCCTATTTGTGTATCAAAAACAATACAGTTATCTAATATAAGTGCAAAGACATTACAAATACTATTTAACAATTCATGAATCTAGTGTTTAATATATTCAGAGTAAAGTCAGACGGTTTTTACAGGAAGACATAAAACAAATGTCCTGTATTCTCGCCACTCTGCTTTTCTTCCAGTGTTTCATATTGGATGTGTAAACAATCAATACTGAATAGTAAGGAGGTGTTGCTGAACAGATAATGGATTTGAATTAGATAAACTTGGCCTGTGCAGACTGAACATACCAGTGGGGCATATGATTCTTGCTTATGGCTAAATCTGATAGGTACTCTTTTGAAGTCAATAGCTTTAAGATACAGAATGGAAAAGAGAAACTGCCTTTGTAAGGAAGACAAACAGAGCAGAGAGAGGCAGTGTGACCAGCGTGGGAAATGTACATTTCCTCTGTCTTCTGAAGTTTTGGGGGGAAAAAAAGGGGGGG
>NW_011481050.1:21991-23757 GCF_000754665.1 Bison bison bison | reverse complement strand
TAGATGGACAGATAGACAAACAGGTACACAGACAGATAATCGGGAGGTAGACCCAGATGATAGATGGACCAATGGGGAGACAGAGACGATAGACGGGTAAGTAGACGGTGGGTAGGTAGATGGTAGATATAGATGGCAATGGCACCCCACTCCAGTACTCTTGCCTGGAAAATCCCATGGACGGAGGAGCCTGGTGGGCTGCAGTCCATGGGGTCACTAAGAGTAGGACATGACTGAGCGACTTGACTTTCACTTTTCACTTTTATGCATTGGAGAAGGAAATGGCCACCCACTCCAGTGTTCTTGTCTAGAGAATCCCAGGGACGGGGAGGCCTGGCGGGCTGCCGTCTATGGGGTCGCACGGAGTCAGACACGACTGAAGTGACTTAGCATTAGCATATAGATGTATATAGGGAGAGAGAGAATCTTATACAGCTGGCCCTCCACACCCACAAGTGCAGAACCCAGGGCCATGGAGGGCCAACTGTATATACACGGAGATAGATATACAGATATCTATCTATATATAGAAAGAGATACAGCTACACCTATCTATCTGGAGAAAGGTAGACACATGTGGTGATAGATATGCATAAGGATGGAGAGACACTGATTTCAAGGAATTGGCTTGTGTGATTGTGGGGCTGGTGACTCTGAAGTCCGCAGGTCAGGAGTCCAGGCTGGACACCCAGGAGTTGACACTGCGGTCTGGAGACAGAATTTCATCTTCTCTGGGAAACCCTCAATGTCGGCTTTTAAGAGTTTAGCTGGAATTCTCCAGTGGTCCCGTGGTTATGACTCACTGCTTTGAAACGTGCAAGGGGCGACATTTCGATCCCCGGTCAGGGAACTAAGATCCCAAATGGTGTGCAGTGTGGCCAAATTAAAAAAAAAAAAAAAGGTCTCTTCACCTGATTAGACGAGGCCCACCACCACATGGAGCTTCTTCTCTGTGCTTCAAACCCCCCATTTTAAAAAACTCTTCACCTGATTAGATGAGGCCCACCACTACATGGAGTGTTTTCTTTGCTCCTGGTTAGGCAAGGCCCATCACCCCTGGAGCCTCTTCTCTTTGCTTCAAGCCAGCTGCCTGTGAACTTGAGTCACACGTACAAAATCTGTTCCCAGCCACCCCCTGGGGGAAGTGTGTGAATGAATGGGGCTGTCACCTGGACAGATGGACGCATGAACGGACCACCCCAGGAATATGTACGGCACATCCCACTGATAGCAGTGTCTCCCTATCCACGTGTCCACGGGAACAGATGCACCTCTTGCCTGCTGCAGGATGTTCATAGTAGGGGGCTCACGGAAAAATAGGGGAGGTGGAGGAGAGGTCCACGGGCACTCTGTGCCTCCGGCTAGGTGTATCTGAAAAGCCAAAAATGTGAAAAAATAAAACGCATTAGTAATAATCCACCTGCCAATGCAGGAGACACAGGAGAGGGAAGATCACCCAGAGGAGCGCATGGCAACCCACTCCCGTGTTCTTACGTAGAGAATCCCGGGGACAGAGGAGCCCGGCGGGCTGCAGTCCACGGGGCGGCGGCGCGTCAGACACGGCTGAGCGAATGAGCACACGGCGGTCATAGGATATCATTACTGAAGCCAGGAGGGAGAAAACAAACAGCCGATATCTACAAAGCGTTATCAGGGTCTTCTGCAGCAAAAGCCGCAGGGTTCTGCAGCAGAGTCGGTCTTTTAGGTGATGAAACCCAGAAGTTAACACGGAAAAGTGAGACTTCAGGAAATGTCGTGTGTGGGCG
>NW_011481050.1:10632-20137 GCF_000754665.1 Bison bison bison | reverse complement strand
GGCTTCAAGGAGCCCCAGATTCGGACAGTCGGGGAAGAACGATTCAGAAAGTAGACGGACCGGTAAGTGGACACTTCCTCCATCGTTTAGTGGGGTTTGCTCTGGCTGGTAGGATCCTCTGACCGCATGGGTTTGTGATGGGACGGGAGATCAGAGTCCGGGAGAGACGGCCTCATCCCGGGGGAGGCTGGAGAAAGGAGCTACCGGGGGTGAAGGTCAGGCCACCCCGAGCTTCGGGAAGGGAAGGGTGGACACTGAGTCTTCTGCATTTCCGACTGACGTGGCGGGGAGTCACCAGCTGGTGGGGTCTGACTCCTGTGCATGCCGCGTTATCTGTGTGTGTGCTTAGTCACCAAGTCGTGTCCGACTCTTTGCAGCCCCATGGACTGTAACCCCACCAGGCTCCTCTGTCCATGGGATTCTCCAGGCAAGAAGACTGCAGTGGGTTGCCATGCCCTCCTCCAGGGGATCTTCCCGACCCAGGGATCGAACCTGGGTTTCCCCCATTGGAGGTGAATTCTACCCCACACTATCTACCTATGAAATATTTCCTTTGCGGGTGTCTTTAAGCTATGAAGTCCTTGACGGTTTTGTTCTCACGGGACAAGACACACGGGACTGATTTCCACTCCCATCCCCTTTGGTCTCGCTGGGGACACAGACCCTCGGTGGGGACACAGCTCCCTCTGACCCAGCTCCTGGTGATGCCCAGTGAGGGTATGGGGGGCGTCTCTCCCCCAGGAAGCACAGAAGTGAGATCACCTTCACTCTGTCCTCATGAAAGTTAACAGAAGTGGCGGGGAATGTCAGCCTGTGCTCAGAAGCAAGCGAAGCTTTTTTTTTTTTTAACCTCCTAATCTCGCAGCTCGTCGGATCTCAGATCGAACCCAGATGCTCCGCAGTACGTGTGCGGAGTCGTCATCGCTGGACCACCGTCAGATTCCCCCAGGAAGCCTTTCCGTGCCTTGCGCTGAGAAGCATCTGGGAGCCATCTGGGTCCCCATCAGTGGGGACTTTTAGGTTCCTTGGGTGGAGAAGCAAATGGCAAGCCACTCTGGTATTCTCGCCTGGAAAATTCCCTGGACGGAGGAGCCTGGCAGACTACAGTCCCCGTGGTCGCAAAGAGTCGGATACAGCTGAGCATCCACACACACTCGGGAACCACAGGAAGAAAGTGGATGGGCTCCAGACTGAGTCCATCTTCAGAACTCACTTTATGACATTTCCTTGTTTTTGGGGAGGTCAAGATGCCGGGGTTATTTTTCAAAGCGTCCCCATCACGACTTAGAAATACAGATGAAAAAAAAAATACAGATGGAGATGTTTTTCCACGGATAAGAAGTGAGGGGCTTCCCCGATGGTTCTGTGAGTGAAGAATCTGCCTGCCAACACAGGAGACACAGGAAGTGTGGGTTCGATGCCTGGGTCCGGAAGATCCCTTGGGGTAGAAAATGTCAGCCCTCCCACCTCCAGTAGTCTTGTCTTGGAAATCCCATGGACGGAGGAGCCCGGTGGGGCTACAGTCCATGGAGTTGCAAAGAGTCGGACACGACTGAGTGACTACGCAGAAGAGGTGAGGGTCTGGGACTTCGCTGGTGGCCAAGTGTCTGAGATTCCGCATTCCCAATGCAGGGGCCGTGGGTTCCATCCATGGTCAGGGGACTAGATCCCACGTGTGGCAACTAACACCCAGCTCAGCCAAATAAGGAAGGAAAGAAAGAAGGAAGAAAGGAAAGAAATGAGCGTTTGTGGCAAAAATGGCCCGGGAGGCAGTTGACTTCATGGAGATGTTCAGGAAACAGGTGGCGGGTGAGGTGATGATAGTCAGAGACGTTTCAGGGAACTTCCGCACACACGGAGATGAATTTGTCTCCAAAGGAGGTTGGCAGCTGTCCCCGAGAGGAAGCCGAAATGCCGAGGGTCCTTGCGCCCCATGCGGTTGGTGGCCTCCTGGCTGCTATCAGCTCCTCCTGCAAAGATGTTTCATTGTCGGGCAGGTCGACTGCAGCTTCCCTCCTGATCACCTCTGTGCAACCAGCAAGGGCGTGCCCATCTCTTTGTGTTCATAGAGTCATGAAGACATCAGAGGGGGAAAAAAAAAAATTCTACTCAAATGCACAAAACCCAGCCCTGTAATCACCAAACGTAAAAAGAACCTCCATCAGAATATTCTAGGACTTCTTAGAGACTTTTTTTTTTTCTTGCTGCCCTGGTGAAAGGAACAGTTTTCTCAAAGGGGAGGTGTTTAGTAGCAATGAGCTGATCTTCCTAAGGCATGGTTTATACCCTAGGTTGTTGCTGGGAGTGTTCCTACCTGCAGGGGCCTTTGCAAGCAGAAGAAAATGGAAGAAACAGGGTGTCTGACTCAGGGACAGACAGTTGCCTCACGCCCCAAAGTGGTTGCTGTGGACCCAGCATCCTCATCATACATCCCTTCTTTTCACTGGGGGTGTCACCTCTCCAGACCCTCACTGACCACTTAGGAGAGGATCAGCTTAAAATAATATTGATTAGCCACTCCCGAGTATACCTCTCAGCAGCAGTAATGTGGACCAGTGGTAGTGGGCTGAGGGGAGAAAAACAGGTTGGGTAGAGCCCATTAAATGTTTCTTTAATCCCAGTTTGCTGAGACTTGTCATCATGAATATGCGTTAAATTTTTTGATGCTTTCGATAGAGTTTCAAACAGAAGTTAAAAGGGACTCTCACGTTGATGTATGGCAGAAGCTAGCACAGAATTTTGCAAAGCAATTATCTTCCAGTAAAAAACTTTAGAAAAATGGAATCTGATCATGCCAGCTAACCCAGAGGTGTACAAGCAGGATGATAACCTCACACTGTGCTCTGATGGAATATTGCTGACCACATAGGGACATATGAACAAACCAAAAACCCTTTAGAGAGGTGGAAGAGGTGAGGCCACCAGTGAACAGAAGAAGGGATGTGTAATGAGAATGCAGGCCTATGGCAGCCACTTTGGGATATGAGGCAACATTGTCTGTTTACTCACAAAGGCTCTGGCAGCCAGGTTCTGGTTCCCAACAACTGCCTGGAGGTTGTGCTACGAAGGAAGTCCTCCTGCCTCGACTGCAATCCGTTTTCTGAACTGCTGTCTCCTGTCTGGAGGTTTAGGTCCAGCTTCAGATCTGCAGCATGGTGGTCCTGCTGGATTTCGTAATCCTCCTGGTACTCCTGAACTCAGCACGCTCCACGGTCCTGGGTAAGTGCCAGCTAGGCTTCCAACGCTGGGGAGTCCGTGATGTGGTGAGGGCTGCCGCCCTCCTAACCCCTGAAAGGACAAAGTCTCTCATGACCTGAGTACCTCCCACTGCTGCTAGCTGAAGGGGGTCTTCTTACAAATCATTCTAGAGGTGGGTACCTTTATCATTCAGCAGAATCAGGGACTCAAAGGTGAGGGAGAGTCCTACAGCTCCAGCCCCAAATCCTAAAGTCAGCTGGAATGTCAGATTTGCTGCCTATACTAGGGTTGTTGTTCAGTCACTCAGTTCAGTCACTCGGTTATGACCCCATGGACTGCAGCACACCAGGCTTCCCTGTCTTTCAATATTTCCCAGAGCTTGCTCAAACTCATGTGTATTGAGTCAGTGATCCCATCCAACCATCTCATCCTCTGTCGTCCCCTTCTCCTCCCGCCTTCTATCTTTCCCAGCATCAGGGTCTTTTCTAATGAGTCAGCTCTTCCCATTAGATGGCCAAAGGATTGGAGTTTCAGCTTCAGCATCAGTCCTTCCAATGAACACCCAGGGCTGATCCTTTAGGATGGAGTGGTTGGATCTCCTTGCAGTCCAAGGGACTCTCAAGAGTCTTCTCCAGCACCACAATTAGAAAGCATCAATTCTTTGGCACTCAGCTTTCTTTACAGTCCAACTCTCACATCCATACATGACCACTGGAAAAACCATAGCCTTGACTAGACGGACCTTTGTTGGCAAAGTAATGTTTCTGCTTTTAAAGATGCTGTCTAGTTTTGTCGTAGCTTTCCTTCCAAGGAGCAAGCATCTTTTCATTTCACTCCTGCAGTCACGGTCCGCTGTGGTTTTGGTGCCCAAGAAAATAAAGTCTGTTACTGTTTCCATTTTTTCCCCATCTATTTGCCATGAAGTGATGGGACCGGATGTCATGATCCTAGTTTTTTGAATGTTGAGTTTTAAGCCAGCTTTCCATCATTGAAAATGAAATCCCCTGAAAATCCCTGGGAAGCCTCTCTGTGAAGCAGGCAGAGAAAGAAAACAGTCTTCTTGTGAAATAAGCCTGGAACCAAAATGGATTGTGCATTGCAGGCAGCTCGCTAAAGAGGTCCCGCAGAGGGAAAGATACCTCACCTCATGACAGAACCACGTCCAACATGGTACCTGATGTGAGACGCTCCAGTCCTTTGCCCATCTGATGCCAAGAGCCAACTCATTGGAAAAAAAACCTCTGAAACTGGGAAAGTTTGAGGACAGGAGGAGAGGGGGACGACACAGGACGAGATGGTTGGATGGCATCACGGACTTAATGGGCATGAGTTTGAGTGAGCTCCAGGAGTTGGTGATGGACAGGGAGGCCTGGTGTGCTGCAGTGCGTGGGGTCACAAAGAGTTGGACATGACTGAGCGACTGAACAACCCTTCACCTTCAGAGGGTTCGCCATTTGAGCTAGGTCCCGGCTATAGGTGGGTTCTCTCCTCTTAGCAAACTGGGGAGATGGGTGCACCTTTCTTCCAGGGTCACCTCTGTCCAGAGGTTTTATTTAGCCAGTTAAAAGATTTCTATGCATTCGAAAAGGTCAAGCAGAGAAAAGAGAAGGTGAGGTGGATGGTGAGAATGTCTTCGTTCAGGGCAGGCTTGTCCTGAAAGGTGGTACCTGTCCAGCACCACCTCCTTCACTCCAGTCCCCAGCTCAAAGGGGACTCTCCCGGACACTTTGTGGTGGCACCCCCAGACACACACACAACTCACCCATCCCCTCCTCCATCCTGAATGCCCAGAAAGGGGAAGCCGCTCAGTTAAACCAACACATCATGCCCTGCCTTTGCATCCTCGCCCACAGCATGGAGGTGTCCGGCTCCTACGCATCCTCTGCAACAATTAACTTCTGGTTCTTCAGATTATCACGATAGGTAGCCATCACTGTAGCACCGCTTCTCAAGTGGCACTAAAAGAACCCGCCTGTGAATGCAGGAGACGCTGGACGCTTGAGTTCCATCCCTGGGTGGGGAAGGCCCCGTGGAGGAGGGCACGGCAACCCACTCCGGTATTCCTGCCTGGAGAATCCCATGGACAGAGGAGCCTCGAGGGCTATAGTCCACGGGTTCGAAGAGAGTCAGACACGACTGAGTGACTGAGCACAGCACACAGCTGATCTCATAGGGATAACTCGAGCTTCACCAAAGTTTGGGTTTGCATCCCTCTGATGATTCACGGTGCCCACCATCTTTCACGGGCTCCTGAGTGTCCCTGCATAAGAAAGAAAGAAAGTGAAGTCGCTCAGTCGTGTCCGACTCTTTGCGACCCCATGGACTCTGCGACCCCTCTGTCCATAGGATTTTCTAGGCAAGAGTACTGGAGTGGGTCGCCATTTCCTTCTCCAGGGAATCTTCCCGACCCAGGGATCAAACCCGAGTCTCCCACATTGCAGACAGATGCTTTACCATCTGAGCCACCAGGGAAGTCCCTGCGTTGTTTTTGTTAAAACAGCTCGCTTAGGTATTTCCCTGGTGCTTCAGTGGTTTAGGTCTCCTCCTTCCAATGTAGAGGGTGTGGGTTCAATCCCTGGTTGGGGAGCTAAGACCCCCCACGTGCCCCGTGGCCAAAAAGCCAAACATAAAACACAAGCAGTGTGGTAACAGATTTGATAAAAGACAGGAAATAAAATGGTCTGCATCAGAATAAAATAGCTAATTCCAGAGAAAGGCAAGTACTGTGCGGTGTCAGTTAAATGTGGCATCTAAGAAATACAAGCGACCAGTGAATGTAACAAAAAAGAAGCCTTCTCCCAGGCGTAGCAGACAGATAAGTGATTCCTGGTGTGGAGACGGAAGTGGGGGTGGGCAAGACGTGCAGGGATTTATAAGAGGCAGGAGATGACACTATTAGGTATAAAATAGGGAAGACATGAGGATGGATTGTCAAACGCAGGGAATATGTCCCATGGTTTATAATAACTGTAAATGAATTACAACCTTTAAAAGTGGTGACTCGCTACATTGTACTTACATAGTAACATATTGAGAGGTTGTTGCTGAACCACGGAAAGACGCCGGGATTCTTGGCCTCAGGACAAGAATTCAATCTGAGGCCAGAGACAAGGCTTGATCGCTCAGAGCTTCTGTGTAATACAGTTTTATTAAAGTGTAAAAGAGATAGAGAAAGCTTCTGACATAGGCATCAGAAGGGGGCAGAAAGAATACCTCCCTGCTAGTCTTCAGCTGGATGTTATATAGTTACTGCTGCTGCTGCTGCTAAGTCGCTTCAGTCGTGTCCGACTCTGTGCAACCCCATAGACAGCAGCCCACCAGGCTCCCCTGTCCCTGGGATTCTCCAGGCAAGAACACTGGAGTGGGTTGCCATTTCCTTCTGCAATGCATGAAAGTTAAAAGTGAAAGTGAAGTCTCTGAGTCGTGTCCAACTCTTAGCAACCTCATGGACTGCAGCCTACCAGGCCCCTCCGTCCACGGGATTTGCCAGGAAAGAGTACTAGCAGTCTGCTAGTTAAAGGAAGGAAATGTCTCAAGACTCAGAGAATGGCATCAGGCCCCTCACCCACAAGATGCATTTTGAGATAATCTTGGCACTAGGTGAGTCATCCCGGGCCATAAAGCGACTGACGTGAATCTTGAAGAAAGGCAGATTCCCATACAAATATATGGTTTCATTAATATAGATTAAGAGAACAATATCTGAGTCTAACATGCTGGTTTCTCAAGTCAGTTCTGAGCCATTAGGCGGAACTGACCTGAAGACAGACTCTGGGGTAAACGGATGGTACATTAACATAGCTTAAGACAAACATTTCCATAAGAAAAATGCATTGGTTAGCTCAAGGTTTGAGAAAAGTTAAGTGCAGGTGGAACCAGGTGTCATTCTGGCAACACAGAATTTTAAGATAAACCTCTTTTTAAATTTGTATAGAGAAAGGAAAAAATATATATATCACTGGTTTTTCTCCTCCTGCCGCTTAAGAGAGAGAGAAAAAATCTCTGACACTTGAAGCCTGTTTCCTCCGATCTGAAACCCCTGGCCTTCCTGCCTATTACCCTCTCAATAATATGCACATATCTTCGATATATTGCATTCTCATATATTGTGTTATATTTACAGTTATATTTACTTGTATTTAAATCTGTGTTATATATTTGTGTTATATTTATTATATAATATATTTAACACAATAATATACAATATATGTTATATAATATAGGAAATAGAATTAATAATATAATACATAAATATAAAGATATCTATTGTTTATTTATTATGATATAAACATGTTTATATACTATACATTTATTTATACATTATAATATATTCGTATAATATATTTGTGGTTGCTAAGTGATGTCCGACTCTGCGACCCCATGGACTGTAGCTCGCCAGGCTCCTCTGTCCCTGGGATTCTCCAGGCAAGGATACTGGAGTGGGTTGCCACGCCCTCCTCCAGGCGACCTTCCCGACCCAGGGACAGAATCTGCGTCTCCTACATTTCAGGCGGACTCTTTACCGTCTGAGCTATCAGGGAAGCCCTGATTCTCCCTAACTGCTATTTTTGTTCTGTGTTTAATTATGGCAGGAGAGAAGGAATCTCCTATTGTAAACCTGACTTTGGATTCAAGGAAAAAAATCTTAAGCTGGAATTCCCGGAGAATCGTGACTCAGCAAACATGTGCGATAGTCACGCCTCTTGACCCCGACACCAGCCAAGAGCCGCAGGTGGGTGCTCATGGATCACATCCTGTGGGTCTGTCTGCTCCCTGTCAGTCTTGAATTTCCCTGTAAAATGCCTCTTGAGCCTCTCACTCTTTAACATTCTTGGCTGGGAGGAAAACATATTTCCTCCATCTTCTTCAGTTCAGTGATGGGGGCCTGCAGATGAAGTGGACAAAAGCCAGATTACCAGGAGAAAAAGCATCCCAGTGTATTCACTTTCTCTCTTTTTTTTTTGGTCACACGGCACCTTAACTCTCCTACCAGGAATCGAACGCACAGCCCCCCTACACTGCAAGTGCAGAGTCTTAACCACGGATCACCAGAAAAGTCCCAACATTTCTAACTTTCACATAAACGAGGCAGAAAAGACTTGAGGTGATCGGACTAGGGAGTCTGTGTGGCTTTTTAACAAAAGGTAATAAATTAGAGAAATGTCAGAGGACAAAGAAAATAGGATTTGGGTTTCTGGGGCTGAAAAACTGTGGGGAAATGATTAAGAAATATGTAAGGGGACTAATGGAAGATGAAGGTGGTTTTAAGTTCCTTAAGTTAAACTTCCTTTAACTTCCCTAAGTTCCTTGCGGTTGGCTTTCACTGCTGTGTCCAGTCCCTGGTGAAGGATCTGAAATCTCACAAGCTGCAATAGTGCAGTGTAAGAAAGAAACAAGTTATGTTATGAGGTCACCCTGAAGCTGCTTCCCCATCTAAGTTGGTAAAGATCAACCTCCTCAATCCCATATGGGTAAGATCAGATGTGTATGCTACCTTCACAAAGGGAGATCTATGCCTGCTTTTGTGCAGATAACAACAGGTTCTGCATTTATTGATTCGTAACTGCTTTTAGCTCTGAATAATCTTTAGGCCAAAGTGGCATGTTTTGGGGATCCCCAAAGCATGAATTTGAAAAGATGCATGCACCCCAGTCTTCGCAACAGCACTGTTCACGAGAGCGAGGACACAGAAGCAAGCTAGGTGTCGACTGACAGATGAATGGATAAGGAAGATGCGGCAGGGATATGCAGTGGAATATTACTCAGCCGTGAAAAAGAACAAAGCTGCCATCTGCAGCTACATGGATGGAACTGGAGGCTATGATGCAGAGTGAAATACGTCAGGCAAAGACAAATATTAGACGATACCGTTTGTACGTGAAATCTAAAACAGACCACGGACTGGTGAATATAGCAAAACAGAAGGAGACTCACAGATGCAGAGACTGAACTAGTGGTGACCAGTTGGGAGAGGGAAGTGGGAAGGGGAAGATAAGAGGAACGAACTCAGAGGAACAAACCGCTATGAGCTAATAAGGATATAGGAGGCAACACAGGGAACTGGACCAGTATTATATTGTAACTAAAAACGGAGTGTGTGCACACACGCTAAGTCGCTTCAGCCTTAGTCAAGTCTCTGCGACCCCGTGGACGGTAGCCCCGCCAGGCTCCTCTGTCCATGAGATTCTCCAGGCAAGAAGACTGGAGTGGGGTGCCATTTCCTCCTCCAGGGGATCTTCCCCACCCTGGGAAGCCCCGAAATGTGATTTTATAACCTTTAAAAATTGTGAACTACACTGTTGTACGG
>NW_011481050.1:4096-10417 GCF_000754665.1 Bison bison bison | reverse complement strand
GCGGCCGCTGGGCACGTTTCCGACGGTGCCCGGCGTCCGCGTGGCCGGCGGGGCGCCGGTGATGACTCGGCCGGCAGTGAGGATCCGGCTGTCTTGTCTTCCCAGGCAAGGAGGGCTCCGGAGCCCAGGACCTCTCGTGCATCATCTACAACGTCCGACTCATGAACTGCAGCTGGACGCGGGGCCCGGCCGCCCCTGCAGACGTGCAGTATCAGCTGTACTCCTGGACTTCTCTGTAAGCCTGGCTGGGGTCCTGATGCTGAATGCTGGGTGAGCCGTGGGCTTGTCCTAAGGTGCAGGGACTCACAGGGTCCTGATGCTGAATGCTGGGTGAGCCGTGCGCTTGTCCCATGGTCCAGGGACTCACAGGGGTCCTGATGCTGAATGCTAGGTGAGCCCTGGTCCAGGGACTCACAGGGTCCCGATGCTGAATGCTGGGTGAGCCGTGGGCTTGTCCCATGGTCCAGGGACTTACAGGGTCCCAATGCTGAATGCTGGGTGAGCCGTGGGCTTGTCCCACGGTCCAGGGACTCACAGGGTCCTGATGCTGAATGCTGGGTGAGCCACGGGCTTGTCCCATGGTCCAGGGACTCACAGGGTCCTGATGCTGAATGCTGGGTGAGACATGGGCCCCCATGGAGCAGGGACTCACAGCGTCCTGATGCTGAATGCTGGGTGAGCCGTGGGCTTGTCCTAAGGTGCAGGGACTCCCTGGGGTCCTGATGCTGAATGCTGGGTGAGCCATGGGCCCCCATGGTGCAGTGACTCACAGGGGTCCTGATGCTGAATGCTGGGAGAGCCGAGGGTCCCCCCCCCACCATGGAGCAGGGACTCACAGGGGTCCTGATGCTGAATGCTGGGTGAGCCGTGGGCTGGGCCATAATCTGAGACCTCAGACTGGAGCTTTGCTATGCTTCACCACTCAGTCGTGTCTGACTCTTTTTGACCCCTCGGTCTGTGGCCCACCCAGGCTCCTCTGTCCTTGGGATTCTCCAGGCAAGAATCCTGGAGTGGGTCGCCATGGCCTCCTCCTGGGGATCGGATGCTAAATGCTGAGCCCGTCCCATAGTCCAGAAATGTTTCTTCTAAGACTGGAGGACATCAGTCTACAATGTCCAAACATCCAGAGAGGAGAACACCCGTCTCCCTTTCTTCTTCATGCTGCCTATTGCTCCATGTTGTGAATCCCGCTGTGGTCCCAGAGTGTCAGGAAATTAGCAATTTTGTATTATTTTTTAACAGTTGAAGTATAGTTGAAGCGAAGTAGAATAGTTTCGAGGTCACAGCATGCACACACACACAGACACAACATGTGGGTATATATACACACATATGTGAGCTTCCCAGGTGGCGCCAG
Source organism: Bison bison bison (assembly GCF_000754665.1). Classification (NCBI taxonomy): domain Eukaryota; kingdom Metazoa; phylum Chordata; class Mammalia; order Artiodactyla; family Bovidae; genus Bison; species Bison bison. The sequence goes on along the minus strand of NW_011481050.1, from coordinate 9,060 downwards.
TGGTAAAGAACTCTCCAGCCAATGCAGGAGATGTAAGAGGTGCGGGTTTGATCCCTGGGTTGGGAAGATCCCCCTGGAGGAGGGCATGGCAACCCAGTCCAGTGTTCTTGCCTGGAGAATTCCACGGACAGAGGAGCCTGGCGGGCTGCAGTCCATGGGGTCTCAGAGAGTCGGACATGACTGAACCACTGATCAAGAACAATCCCAGGAGGATACACACTGCTTAGCTGCTCCTTGATGTCTTTTTTGGATGTCACAGGCATGGAAACGTGTCCGAGTGCAGCCACTACGTCCTTGACTCGGCCGGGACGCGCGTGGGCTGCCATTTCGACGAGCTCGGCGAAGGCCACACCACGGACGATTACTTCTTTCTGGTGAACGGAACCAGCAGCGACTCGGACATCCAGTTTTTGGACTCTCCTAGCATGAACGGCCCTAGCCTGGGTAAGATGGTTAATCGCTCCCCTTGTATTCGCCTGCTCCTCTGCCAGCCGTCTGCTTCACGGCATTTGCATGTGTCCCAGGGCTCTGGAGGCTGTGTGTTCCCTCAGCAGGATCTACATTGGGGTGAAAGCCCCTGATGCTGGGAGGGATTTAAGGCGGGAGGAGAAGGGGACGACAGAGGAGGAGATGGTTGGATGGCATCACCGACTCGATGGACATGCGTTTGAGCAAACTCTGGGAGCTGGTGATGGACAGGGAAGCCTGGCGTGCTGCAGTCCATGGGGTCTCCAAGAGTCGGACACGACTGAGCGACTGAACAAGAAGCAGAGACGCAGAGAGGGAGACAGAGGGGCGTAACTCTCCCTTGGGGTGGGATGTGTCTGCTTGCGTCGCATATGAACAAATTGCACTGACGGACGCAGCCTTGGAAAGGAATTCCTCTCTGGTGAGGGGACCGAGTGTCCTTCTGGGGGACTCTCCAACGTCACAGAGTCTGGTTCCAGACAGACCATCCGCTGGCTTAGCCACTGTGTTTTCCTTAAGGTGGGCCCATGGGTGACTTCAGGCGCGTGTGTGTTTCGTCACTCAGTCGTGTCCAACTCTCTGTGGTGTGCAAACTGCGTGGAGGTGTGGAAGTGTCTCAAAAAAAAACCTGAAAACAGAACTAACTTATGACCCAGCAATTCCACTCCTGGTTATATATCTTAAAAAAATAAAACACTGAAAACACAAAACTGAAAATACTGGTTCAGAAAGATCACATGAACCCCAATGCTCATAGCAGCGTGGTTGACGATCACCAAGATAAGGAAGCCATATAAATGCTCATTACCTGGTGAATGGATAAAGAATATATAGTGCATATATTATGAAATGCTGTGCTAACTCGCTTCCGACTATCAGCGACCCCATGGACTGTAGCCCGCCAGGCTCCTCTGTCCATGGGATTCTCCAGACAAGAACACTGGAGTGGGTTGCCATTCCCTTTTCCAGGGGACTCTTTCCAACCCAGGGTTTAAACCTATGTCTCTTAACGTCTCTGCATTGGCAGGCGGGGTCTTTACTACTAGCGCCTCCTGGGGGTCCCACAATGAAATACTGCTCAGCCATAAAAAAAAAAAAAAAAGATTTAAATTCTGCCATTTGCAACAACGTGGATGGGCTTGGAGGGTATCAGGCTAACTGAAACAATTCAGACACATAAAGACGTGTGGTTTAATCACTGAGTCGTGTCCAGCTTTTTGTGACCCCATGGACTGTAGCCTGCCAGGCTCCTCTCTGTGGGATTCTCCAGGCAACAATACAGGAGTGGGTTGCCATGCCCTTCTCCAGGGGATCTTCCCGACCCAGGGATCGAATCCAAGTCTCCTGCATTGGCAGGTGGGTTTTTTACCACTGATCCCCCTGGGAAACCCGAGTGACTCCAAGACTTGACACGAAGTCTGGCTGCTGGGGTGGTCCATGTAGATGCTGGGTGAGTCTGCTTCCCGCTTGTAGGGTGTCCCGGAAAAGGCGAGGGATGTGCCCAGAGAACATTCTCCTAATGGCAACCCACTCCGCTGTTCTTGCCTGGAGAATCTCCCTGGACCAAGGAGCCTGGCGGGGCTATAGTCCACGGGGTCACAAAGGGTCGGACCCCACTGAAGCGACTTAGCTCGCACGGCAGCATCTCTGCCTGGGGCTCCAGCGAGTCTGCAAGGCAGAGGCAGAGGGCGGGGGTCGGGACCCGGCCAGGAGCGGACAAGCCCAGAATGCGCGCTCAGCCGGCCTGAGGTTTTGCTTCCTCAACAGCAGGGTTTCTCCGGGTTTTACGCAACAGCACAGGAATGGGCCCAGGTTAGCGCGGGATGTCCTTCCGCTGCCTCTCACCCACTCGACTCCTGCGGGTTGCAGGTTTGTGACCCTGCTTCCTGTTTGGGTCTCTTCTCAGAAAAGTATAACCCGCCGGCGAACGTCACCGTCCAGGACAACGTATCGCATTTCGTGATTTGCTGGGATGCCCCCGCCATGAGGTACAGCCTGTCCAATAGCGTCTTGCGCTATGCACTGGACATCCAGAAGATGGTGAGGACCTGACCCTTCGTGGAGGAACACGGACTGCCTCGCCTCTGCTCCTCTCGCTTTGGGGTCCACCCCCCCCCCACACACACACCCTCACACACACACACTCTTTGCCTCAAGAGTCTCTTTTCTGCTTTCTCCCTTACTGTCTCTTTGTCCTAAAAGTGCCGCTCATTCCTCTTAAAATTTTTTGATTTCTTTGATTTTTGGCTGCGCTGAGCCTTCGTCGCTGCACGTGGACCTTTTTCTCTAGTTGCAGACAGTGGAGGCTGCTCTCTAGGGTCGGCAGTTTCAAAGCGCGGGCTTACTTGCTGCACGATACCGGGATCTTCCTGGACCAGGAATCGAACCCGTGTCTCCTGCATCGGCAGGCTGAGCGTTAACCACGGACCCCCACCCTCACCGCAGGGAAGTCCGTGTGCATTCATTTTTGCCAACGTTCACTTACGAATTTTTTTTTTTTTTTGTCTGCCGTCGATGTTCTTGGTGGTCGTACCTAGGAAACCAGTTAGTGTCGCCCGAGGTCATAAAGATGGTGCTTGTGTTTGAGTCTCAGGGTTTCGTGGTTCTAGCGGTTCCGTTTAGGGCTTTCATCCACCTCTGCTGTCTGCCTCTCTCCACCCCGTGGAAGGCAAGTTCCCTCAGAGCAGGGGCTGCAACAACAAAAAATAAATCAACGTTCATTCATTCCCGCACGGAGCTCACATACTGAAAGGTAGCATCTTTACTTCCCAAGTGGATAGAGGAAAGGTAAAAACAGGAGAGAAAACCTTCTCGAGGGGGAAAAAATGTGTTCCTTCTTTTTCGTTTTGGCTACACATTTTTTGCAGTCTTTGTTCCCGATCAGGGATAGAACCCTTGCCCTCAGCCGTGAAAACACATAGAGTCCTAACCGCCAGAACACCGGGGTTGCTGTGGTTCAGTCGATCGTAGGGTCAGGGAGACCCCCTGGAGAACTGCATGCACAGACGAGCCTGGGGGGCTGCAGTCCACGGGGTCACAAAGAGTCAGACACGAAACAGGGACAAAGACAGCACTAACTTTGCAGGGGATACAGGAGATGTGTGTTCGATCCCTGGATGAGGAAGATCCCCTGGAGAAGGAAATGGCAACCCACTCCAGTATTCTTGCCTGGAGAATCCCATGGATTAGGTGACTCAGACGGTAAGGAATCTGCTTGCAATGCAGGAGACCCAGGTTCAGTCTCTGGGTCAGGAAGATCCCCTGGAGAAGGAAACGGCAACCTACTCCAGCATTCCTGCCTGGAGAATCCCATGGACAGAGGAGCCTGGTGGGGCTACAGTCCATGGGGTCGCAAAGAGTCAAACACATGTGAGCAACTTAGCACTCACTCCCAGAAGCTTTTTGCTTTCAGCTTGATAAGAGAAACTCCGAGAAGCCTCTTTTAAATCCCTGCATCTGTGGAAACTCGATTATCTCCAGCTTAAAATAATCGTCACAGCTCTCCTGGGATTCCCAGGGGGTTCTTGCGTTTGCAGACAAAACCAAAAGGCCAGGCACTTAGCATGTCTCCTTTGCTCTCTCTTTACAGGGCAGCTTTTCTAAGAGAGAACCCGTAAGTTTGCCTTCCTTTCTCCGCTGCATCCGTGCTTGGGTCATAGATGCTCAGAGTCCCTCCCTTGGCAGGCAGGGCGCTCAGCTCAGCCTCGGGTCCCTCTGTGCCCCTGTTTAGGGGTCACCAGGCTCTGGTGACCGATGGAGAATTTGTGGTCTCTCAGACGCCTCTGACTCAGCTCAGGCAGCTTGGTGTCATCCTCCTTGTGGACACAATAACATGGTGGTCCCGAATGGGCCTCCTTGCACCTTCTGAGCCCCACACTAGTGAGCTGAAAGGGTCCCTGTAGAAGTCAGGTCCACCGAGAACCGCACAGCACGACTTTATTCGGAAACGGGGTCTCTGCAGAGGTGATGAAGTGAGGGGTCTGAGATGAGGTCCTCCTGGATGGGGGTGGCCCTAAACCCAGGGACAGGGTCCTTATAAGACACAGAAGAGGAGAGACATGGACACAGAGGAGAAGCCATGTGGAGACGGAGGCAGAGATGAGAGGGAGGCGGCCACCAGCCCAGGGACGGATGCCTGGAGCCCGCAGAAGCTGGAAGAGGCGGGAAGACCCTCCCCTGGAGACTCTGGACAGAGCTCATTCCCAGATCCGTGGGGCCACCGGACACCCGCAGGCCACACCCCCCTTTCCTCCCTGACCACCCAGCCTCTCCCGACTCACAGGTCCCAGAAGAGCCCCAGGGGCGACCAAGGGCTGCCATGCTCTGACCCCAGCTGGAGGAAAAGGCCTGTCTATTGTGTGCGTGTGGGAGAGGCGTCCCTGGGCTCAGAGCCTGGCTGTGCCCTGCATGTCCCTGCCCTACCCTGAGTTCTGTGTGTAGAATCCTTTTGCTTTTTATTCTTTCAACAATTTCTTTAAAGGACTTTTATTTTACTT
>NW_011481050.1:1647-3066 GCF_000754665.1 Bison bison bison | reverse complement strand
TGCCACAGTTTCCATTTTCTATGCACCTGTTTGCCATGAAGTGATGGGAGCCCCAGATGAGAGATGGCAAAGCCCCTTCGGGCTCCCACAGTGGGCTGGGAGGGATGGATCAGAGGCGGCAGGTCCGCTGTGCTCCCAGCTGTCAGGGGGCACACCCTCCGCCTTCTCCGTGTTTCCAGTCTGGTATCCGTGGCTGTCACAAGGTCCTTTTTTCTTTCAAAGGTTTTTCTAAGCAGACAATATAAAAACAAGTACAGACTGCCCCGTGCTGACGTGACAGGAGAGCACACCGTCCGCATGAGGGTGCAACATGTGCTGTTTCAAATCTGGAGTGAGTGGAGCTCCACACACCGTTTCGGTGAGTCTCCCAGAAACACCCGTAGATGCTGACATGTGCCTGGTGGGGGATAGGAATGACCTTTCCTTTGAATCTTGCTGTCCAATCCTCCTTTTTTTTTTTTTTTTACAGTTTCTCTTTTATTTCAAACCAGCTCACCTTCATTTCTGTTGTTCAGTTGCTCGTACACACCTCTTTCTCTCACCCTTGACATTTCACAATTACGCATTCATTCCTTTGGCTATGCAGTGCAGAACCGAAAGTTAATATCCACTGACAAGGAAGGCATTGTGCAGTATTAATTGTGCCTTTGTAGAAAAGTAATTGCTGTATCATCTTTTGAGAGTGGCAAGGGGGGAGGTGGGGAGATTTGTTATTTAGTTGCTCAGTTGTGCCTGACTCTTTGCGACCCCATGCACTGCGGCACGCCAGGCTTCCCTGTCCTTCACTATCTCCCAGAGCTTACTCAAACTCATGTCCATCGAGTCGGTGATGCCATCCAACCGTTTCATCCTCTGTCGCCCCCTTCTCCTCCCGCCTTCAATCTTTCCCAGCATCAGGGTCTTTTCCAATGAGTCAGTTCTTCGCATCAGCTGGCCAAAGGATTGGAGCTTCAGCTTCAGCATCCGTCCTTCCAGTGAACATTCAGAGTTGAGTTCCTCTAGGATGGACTGGTTGGGGACAGTGACATACAGTGGGCTGTGGTGGGTGCGGGATCCCAGAAGAATAGATTCTTTGGTGCCATCCTTCTCAAATCCCTGGGGTCCCTCTGTATGGAAATTCCCCCTTCCTCCTCTCCAGCCCTGCTTCTGCCCCCACATCCCCCGCCCTGTCATCCAATACCAGGGATGGGCAGGCAGGAGTCACTCCTGACCCTCTGCTTGTCTGCCCACCAGGTGTCCCAGAGGAGAATTTCCTGGTGGTCTTGATCGGGCTGGTGGTGGGGGCCACGGTTTTGTTTGGCATGGCCCTGATGTTCCTCTGTAAAAGGTAAGACACACACACACACCCCAAATAAACTCGGAAACGGCAGGTCAGAACCCATACACAAAAGGGCCCACGCTTGTCACTGCCTCCCCACG
>NW_011481050.1:0-1017 GCF_000754665.1 Bison bison bison | reverse complement strand
GGGCAGTTGAGGGCGTTGTCGTATCCACGCTGGATGTGTCTGGAACGTTTCATTCACGAGGACCAGAATCAGTGATGGGGTGTCTAGGGGCTCTCATATAGAAGGCATTCTGTGAGGGCACACGGGGTCTTCCCCAGTGGCCCTAGTGGTAAAGAACCCACCTGCCACGGTAGGAGATGTAAGAGATGCAGGGCCGATCCCTGGGTGGGGAAGATCCCCTGGAGGAGGGCGTGGCAACCCACTCCAGTATTCTTGCCTGTAGAGCCCCATGGACAGAGCGGCCTGGCGGGCTACAGTCCACGGGGTTGCAAAGAGTCGGATATGACTGAGCGACTTAGAGTACGCACACGCGCACACACGCACACGAGGACGGGGGGCGGCCTGGCGGTGTTTGTATGGCATCCAGGAGGCTTTGGGGCCTGGAGAGGGGACACTTGAGGCTGCTCAGAGGGGCTCCGGTCCCTGGAGGGTCTTGAGGTCACATGCTCGCCGAGTTTGCGCGGACAGGCTGGTGGAGTGGCTGGAGCCGGTCCCGAGGCCACCTGCCTCTGGGTTTCTGCTCTGGTTGCAGCGTGGGGCCTGGGGTCCAGGGCTCCTCGCTCGCAGGGGACAGGGTCTCCTGTCTCAGCTGTCTGTCCTCGCGGGCCCGCCCCGCAGTCGGGGCTGAGGCGGGCAGCTCCGTCAGGCGCTGAGCGGTCCCCAGGACGCCCGGCCTCCCTGCCCAGACCCCTGGGGGCGCCCTAGCACCGACCCGCCAGCTCGGGACGGTGGCCAGGGCCAGCCACGTGGGCACCTGGTCCTCACCGCGCCCCGGGCGAGGAGAGAGAGCTCTTCGGGCAGCGCTGTCCGCCCCGGCCCGCGTTCACCCCTGAGGCCGGCCGCACCACATGAAGAGCCGGCCTCGCCACGGGGCTGTGGGCACTCGGACAGGACAGGGCCCCTCGCAGCTCTGAGGCTGGGCCGCAAGCGTCTCTCGTCTCTTCCCGCCAGGTTCTCCCTGAAGAAGAAGCTCTTTCC
>NW_011481049.1:18275-21209 GCF_000754665.1 Bison bison bison | reverse complement strand
CATCAAATCACAGTATGCAGTTATTTGAGATTTCTTTTTCATTTAGCATAATTCCCTTGAGGTCCATTTAAGTTGTTGCCTGTATCAATAATTCATTCCTCTTTATTGCTGAGTTGTATTCCATGGTATGGATGCAATGTAGTTTGTTTAACCATTCACCTTTTGAAACACATTTGTATTGTTTCCCATCTTTGACTATTATGAATATAGCTGTTTTGAACATTTATATACAGGTTTTTGAGTAAATATAGGTTTCCTTTACTTTTGAATATGTGAAATACTGGGTTGTATGGTAAATGCATATCAAGGTTTATAGGAAACTGCCAAACTTTTCCAGAGTGGCTGTACCATGTTACATTTCCACCAGCATTATGAATTATCAATTTTCTCTGTATCCCCATCAGCATTCAGTGTTCTCACTATTTTTTATTTTAGACATTTCCACATTGCCACAGGTGTATAATACTATTTCATTGTGGTTTTAATTCACATTTCTCTAATGGCTAATAATATTGAATATCCTACACATGCATATTTGTCATCTTTAAATAATCTTTGGTGAAATGTCTGGTCCTGATGTAATAGATAAGAATAAGACTGACTCCATACTGGATCTGTCTTTTAGCTCTAAGCCTTGTGCTTTGTTGCCTGTGCTGAGTCATGCTGGCTCTGCACCTTCCTAAAAGAATGTTGCTTATAGCCAGACATATACATAATAGCCTTTTCTCAAGGTTCTGCCTCTCAGGCTTGATATTCAAATAGAGATAAAAAGTTGTATTAACAGAAAATAAGACTATCTTGTTGAAGGTTTACAGGAACATTGTGACCAGAGTTATGTGGACAGCTGCAGGTATGAAGGATTATCACATCCCCTCTGGGGTCTGGCCAGCACCAAGAAGTTTCCAATAGTATGCCACATCCCCTCCCCTTTGCATAGGCCTAGATCCCAAAGAATTTCTCCTAATTTTTTTTTTCTAAAAGTTTTATAGCTTTATGCTTTACATTTAAGCCTGTGATCCATTTTGAGTTAATTTTTCCATGGTGTGAAACTTAGGTTAAGGTTCATTTTCTCTGCCTATGGATGTCTAATTTCTGCAACAGCATGTGTTGAAAAGTCTATCTCTCCTCCCTCGAATTCCTTTTGCACCTTTCTCAAAAATCAGTTGGGCACAATTGTGTAGCTGTATTTCTGGGTTCTTTGTTCTGTTCAGTTGATCTATGTGTCTGTCCCTCTGCCAATACTACACTGTCTTGATTATCGTAGCTGTACTGTAAGCCTTAATATCAGGTAAAGTGTTTCCTTCAATTTTATTCTTTGAAGAATTGTTTTAGTGATTCTAGGTTCTTTACCTTTTCATATAAATTTTACTACAGTCTTATCTATGTCTCCAAAAATCCTTGATGGGATTCTGATAGTAATTGCACTAAGCCTGTAGATATCAGTTTGGGAATGACTGACATCTTTACTGTGTTTAGTGTTCTAATCTATGAGCATGATATGTTTCTCCATTTATTTAGTCCTTCTTTGATTTTTTCATCAGCATTTTGTAATTTTCAGGATACAGATCCTGAGCATGTTTTTCTAAGATTATACCTAAATATTTCTTTTTTTTTGTAGTGAGTATAAATGGTATTGTGTTTTAAATTTTGGTTTATGTTTATTGTTAGAATATATAAATGATATAAGTGTTTTTGTGTGTTTATTTTATATCTGCAACCTAATTGAATTCATTAATTTACTTATTAGTTGTCGGAGGTATTTTTTTTTCATAGAGTCTTTGGAATTTTCTGTTTAGAGACTGTCATCTGCAAATGGAGTGGTTTTCTATCTTTCTTTCTGAGCTGTATGCGTCTTATTTCCTTTTCTTGCCTTGTGCTTGCTAGGACTCCTGGTACTATTTTGAACAAGAATGGTGAGAATAGATGTCGTTTTCTTGTTCCTGATCTTAGAGGGAAAGCAGTCAGTTTTTCACCTTTCATTAAGTATGATGTTAGTTGTCGGTTGCTTTTTTTTTTTTAATAGATGATCTTTATCAAGTTGAAGACATTTACCTCCTTATTTCTAGTTTTCTGAGCTTTTAAAAAAATCATGAATGGCTGTTTTCAAGAACTTTTAGACTGTTATTTTCTTTTAATATTTTAAAAATGATGCTTAATTGACATCTTGGTTCTGAGTGAAGTTCTGATAATATGAGCTCACATCATTTTACTTGTCAGTTCTGCCCCTCCTGGCTGGACTGGGAGGACACAGGTGAGGGTGGGGCTTCTTGTTGGGTGGGATTGAGGAAAACTGGAGGGGAGTGATCTTGAGGCTTTGTGGAAAGCTCCAGGTTACCAAGTTATCCAATAGAAAACCATGGTGCTGAGAGGGTTATCAGTTTCCAGCTTTTGTAACAAATTGCCACAAACTCAGTGACTTAAAACAACACAAATTTGTTCTTTTACAGCTCTGGAGGTCAGAAGTCTAAAATCAGCATTTTATCACGGCTGTGTTCCATCAAGAGGCTTCAGGGAAAGCCTGTTTCCTTGCCTTTTCCTGCTTCTGGAGTCTGCCTGCATTCCTTGGTCTCTTCCTCCATTATCAAGGCACATCACCCCACCCTTTGGTTCCATTAGCACATCTCCTTTTTTCTCTCTGGCCTTAACTCGACTGCCTCCCTCTTATAAGGCCCCTTGTGATTATTTTGAGGTCACCAGGATAATCTCAAGATCCTTATCTTAATTACACCTGTTGAGTCCCTTTTGCCATGTAAGGTAACATAGTAACAGGTTCCAGGGATTAGGACGTGGACATCTTTTGAGGGAGCGGACATTATTCAGCCCAGCACAGAGGTGTGACCATGGATATGATGATAAGGTATTCTGGAAAGCAGGACTATGGAATTAGACTGTGGTTTGAATTCCCATTCCAGATTTACAAGCTGTATAACTCTC
>NW_011481049.1:17731-18175 GCF_000754665.1 Bison bison bison | reverse complement strand
TCCTCTTCCACCTGCTGGCTCCGTGTTGACTCGCAGATGACCCTGGAAGCCTTGTGATGAAGACGGTAAAGCTTCCACTAGCCTGCTGGTGGTGGTGCTTTAGTCACTAAGTTGTGTCCAACTCTTGAGATCCCATAGACTGTGGCCTGTCAGGCTCCTCTGTCCATGGGATTCTCCGGGCAAGAATACTGGAGTGGGTTGCCATTTCCTTCTCCAGGGGATCTTCCCAACCCACTAGCCTAGGTCCCTCAATAACTGAGTGGAGCAGAGTCTGTCCTCCTGTCATTGCCGAAATGGACACTTGTGTGGCCTATAATGTGAACCAGAAATAAATTTATTTTATGTTAAGCTGCTGACATTTTAGGTTTATTCATTGCAGCAGCCAGCATTATCTTAAGCAATACATCTACCTTGCAGACTGTTATTATCCCCTCGAACTATAAA
>NW_011481049.1:16615-17631 GCF_000754665.1 Bison bison bison | reverse complement strand
GAAGGGACTAAGAGACTCACAGATTAGAAAGTCATGAACTTTTCTGCCTAGATCAGTGGTTTTCAAACTGGAGCATGCATCAGAATCCTGAAGGGCTCCTTAAAACATGAATTCAAGACCCTACTTCAAGAGTGTCTAGTTTGGGGTGAACCTCCTGCACCCTGAATTTATCCTTAGGCTTTTCTCTCTTGCCTGTGTGTTCTGTGTGGTTGTCACCTCCATGAGGGCAGGCATTGGGTCTACCTTGTTGGCAACTCCCTTCCAGAACTAGCAGAGTATCTGGCAAATCAAAGGCCTCCAACCAGAAGTGGAAGAAGGAAAAAGGAGCAAGTTGGCAGTCTGCGGCTCCAGGGCTGGAGTCAATATGCTTCAGTTAAAGGTTTGACCATTTCCTCGTTCTTAAATAGCCTCGAGTGGGATTCTTTGTTCCTCCACGACCCTGTAAAGGGGAAGGGGAAGAGAAGCTGCCGCAGTAGTAGCCTGTGCTGTTATCTACCAAGTAGATTTTCCCTTTTGCTGGTATCTCTTTAGAACAGCTCCTGGGATTGATGAAATATTTTGCATCCCACAAAGTATATCCATTCTCCTATCAGGAAAACTTTATTTTGCCTTTACATTCTGGGGCTTTCGTCTATGAATGAACATATTCACTTGATGACACTGGAGGATTTCATTTCAGAGAGCTGCTGCCCATTTGAGAAAGTATGTCGACTATATTTCCTCTCAGCGGAACTTCCCTGCAGAATAGAAAGCACAGGGCTCACAGCAATGAGCTATCACTTCTCAGGGCTGGCCCCACACAGAGGCTGAGGAGGTAGCCCTCTCCTGGTGTGAGGAGAGGCCTGGGGGGACCGATGAGGCCTGGGAAGCAGCTTTTAAAAAGCAAATGTTATCTGGGAAAGAGGGAGATGGGTTCAAAGATACAAATTCTGTGTACTTGGCAATTTTGCCCATGGTGAGCTCTGAATTCTATCTTTCTGTGAAGTAAGAAGTTCAGTATTAGCAATTCCAAAGAG
>NW_011481049.1:15775-16230 GCF_000754665.1 Bison bison bison | reverse complement strand
CCAGGAGGAGGCAGGAGGCTGGCTGCATTTAGTTTACCCTCCCGGAGTTCTGACAAGATAGGGAAACCTCTCCCTGATCACTGTTCTCTTGGGTCGCCTTTGGAGGCCTGAGCTATATCAGATTTAAATTTCTTGGGTTAATTTATACTCCATTATAAGCAAGTTTTTGTAAAAGCTGAGAACCAGCAAGGGTAAAGAAGCTGTATTTCCATTACAGTCTTTCTTGTGATTTTTTGTGAAATGAGTAGTCCGCCAGACTCCTCTGTCCATGGGATTCTCCAGGCAAGAATACTAGAGTGGGTAGCCATTCCCTTCTCCAGGGGATCTTTCCAACCCAGGGATTGAACCCAGGTCTCCTGCATTGTAGGCAGATTCTGTACTGTCTGACTCACCAGGGAAGCCCCATTGGGGGAAATTCAGCACGGGCTTGCCCCATGCTTGGCTTTGTGTTTTGG
>NW_011481049.1:12336-15675 GCF_000754665.1 Bison bison bison | reverse complement strand
TTGTATTGAAGCAATGGGAGGGGGAAGTTGTGCTCCCTCCCAAAGCACCCCCCCATCCACCCCCTCCCTGTGACCTGGAGTTTAATCATAATCCACAGTGTGGTGCGATGTGGGAAAGTGTAAACAGAGCTATGTGGCCAGCCTAGGCGTCTCAGACTCAAGTTCATTGCTGCCTAAAAGTCCTCACTCAGTTGATGTTTCAGTATTAAGCTATTCTCTAATTGAAGTTTTAAATTTTACTTGGAGTATTTGGGGAGATGTGGTGTCTTATGTGGGAATTTTCTGAGAGCTCTATTTCCCCCATTTCAAATCCTTGCTAATGTAGCCTATTTGGGCACCTGTATGATTTTTATTCATTAACCCCATCTAAACTGCTCATCTGAACTGACCCCGGATCATCTCCACTATTCTCTGTGCTTTGTTTCTGTTTTCTCATTTTCATCCCAAAACTTTCAGAATTGGTTTTCCTGCTCTGGATTTTGAGGACAAGGCCTGCCAGTGATTTGTTTCATATGTACATTCATCTCTTTGTGTCACTGGTGAGTGTCCACTGATGTCTTGGAGTTGTGGGAGATCTGATTCTCAAAAGCTTGTAAGTTTTTGCATTGAAACATGTATTTTTCCGTATGTACAATAGAAGACCAGTGCAAGTTCGATGCATGAAGCAGGGGACTCAAAGTCGGTGCTCTGGGATAACCTAGAGGGTTGGGGTGGGGAGGGAGGTGGGAAGGGGGTTCAAGATGGTGGGACACATGTGTACACACGGCTGATCTATGTCAATGTGTGGCAGGGGCCACCACAGTGTTGTGAAGTGATTGTCCTCCAATTAAATAAATAAAAAATTTTTAAAAAGCTTTAAGTTGCATTTTAATTTCAGATCCTTTCTTCCAGATGAGGGGGTAAAAAGAGATGAATAATCACATGTGCTTTTTAATATATTTGTATGTAAATAAATTTGGGGTTTATGATTGCTGGTTTTTCCAGTAGTCATGTATGGATGTGAGAATTGGACTATAAAGAAAGCTGAGTGCCAAAGAATTGTTGCTTTTGAACTGTGGTGTTGGAGAAGACTCTTGAGGGTCCCTTGGACTGCAAGGAGATCCAACCAGTCCATTCTAAAGGAGATCAGTCCTGGGTGTTCATTGGAGGGACTGATGTTAAAGCTGAAACTCCAGTACTTTGGCCACCTGATGCGAAGAGCTGACTCATTGGAAAAGACCCTGATGCTGGGAAAGACTGAGAAAAGAGGAGAAAGGGACGACAGAGGATGAGATGGTTGGATGGCATCCCTGACTCAATGGACATGAGTTTGAGTAAACTCTGGAAGTTGGTGATGGACAGGGAGGCCTGGCATGCTGCAGTCCATGCGGTCGGAAAGAGTCGGACACGACTGAGTGACTGAACTGAACTGATTGCTGAGAGATCACTTTTAAACTTTCTCTTTTAGTCTCTAGAGTTTAAAATAGTTGCTGTGGATTTTATTTTGCACCTTTAGAATATTCAAGTATGAGCTGAGATTTTTTTCAGCTTTATTGAGGTATAATTGACAAATAAAATTGTAAGATATTTTAAGTCCATTGTGATGGACTTCCCTGGTGGTCCAGTGGCTAAGACTCCACGTTCCTAATGCAGGGGGCTCAGGTTCGATCCCTGGTCATGGAACTAGATCCCACATGCAGCAACTAAGAGTCCACATGTTGCCACTGAGACCTGGCACAGCCAAATAAATAAATAAGTAAAAGTAAGTACTAAAAATAAATAAAGTGTACATTGTGATGATCTGACATATGCGTATGTTGTGGAAGGCTTTCCCCATCTAGATAATTAACACCTACATATTTATCTTTTTGAGTGGGTTTTTGTGTGTATGTGTGTGAGGACACTTAAGTTCTATTCATTTAGTAAATTTCAATTATACAATAAAGTGTTAACTATAATCACCATCCTTTACATTAGATTCTCAGACCTTATTCATCTTATAGCTGAAACTTTGTACTTCTTTACTAGCCTCTCCCTATTTCCTCCATGCCTGGAAACTTTTCTACTCTCTGTTTCTGTGAGTTTGACTTTTTTCAGATTCCAAATTTAAGTGCTAGCATGCAATATGTGTCTTTGTCTGACTTATTTCACTTAGCATAATGCCTTCAGGGTCCATCCATGTTGTCACAAACGGCAGGATTTCCTTCTTTCTCTTGGCTGAATAATACTCGTGTGTGTGTGTGTGTGTAGCACATCTTTTGGTTGATGATGAAGATCATTTTATTTAGCACCTCTGATATGGAAGGGACAGCACTAGGTGTTAGGATTCAGAGATGAATAAGGACAAGCTAGGAAGCTGACAGATGATTATGTGACACCAATCATAATAACTACAATATCTAATATTTCTTAGCATTAAAAATATGCCAGTATACTAAAATCCACTGAGCTGTACACTTAAAAATATGTGCAAAGCCTTATAATAACCTGTAATGGAAAAGCATCTGAAAAAGAATATATGTATATAACCAATCACTTTGCTACACCTGCAACTAGTACAACACTGTAGATCAATAATAGTTCAATTTAAAAATATGTGCCAGGCATGCCACATACATTTCTCATTTACTTCTTTATATCTTTAAAAATCTAGATATAGTTGACATATAACATTATATTAGTCTCAGTTGTATAATATAAAGATTCAATATTTGTGTATTTTTGAAATGATCACAAGTCTAGTTAACATTCATCACCATACACAGTTACAGAATTTTTTTCCTTGTAATGAATATGCTTAAGATCTACTCTCTTAGCCACTTTCAAGTATACAATACAATATTATTAATTCTAGAACCCATGTTGTACATTACATCTTTCAAGACTTACTAATTTTACAGCTGGGATACCCCATCTTCTTTATTCATTCACCCGTTGATGGATACATAGGGGACTGAGATTATTTTTAATTCTAAACTTTATGTCAGTAGCAAATTGTCACAGGAATAGTTTCCTCTGGGGCAGTGAATGCAGATTTGAGTTCATATAAAATTTAGGAAGAAGACAGAACATTTGAAAGGCAGTGAGTGTCTCTTTCTTTGGCTTGTTACACCCAACACACCCATCTCCTTCTTGTAGATAAAGACCAGTCAAAGGCAGTTTGTAATCCCTTTTCTGGGTCCTTTTCACCTGTTTTTGAGTTTTCCACACCTGAAGCATGAAGCCAGTCCTGATCTTTCCTGAAGCTTCCTCCCAGATTCTGCCTGCTCCCCATGTTGTCTGTGATGGTAGGAGTCTGGCCTGTGCCAGTCACATGGCTAGCACCTCAGTTAATGCAGGACAGAACGGTACAGCCCTTTT
>NW_011481049.1:10986-11522 GCF_000754665.1 Bison bison bison | reverse complement strand
TTCCTCCAGAGGTTACATCTTACGTAAGTATAATATCACTTTTCCACAAGCCTACAAAACCATTATGCTTCCTTACTGAAAGATAGTGCACCTGACGGCACTCACCTGGGCTGCAGGCCACTGTTGTGCCTCATTCTACTTGGCAGGATTCCCTAAATAAAGGAGATGGTACTGCCAGGTGCAAGGGAGAGACAGTGTGGCTCACAGAATGATGTGCTGGTGCTGTGCAGGTATCCCTTTGTGGGCTCCATAGTGGGGCTTCAAATGTCAATGTCAAGAGGGGTGCTATGGATGTGGACATAAGGAACAGGTTGAGGCCACACAGGAGAGCTGGGAGATGGGAAAGTCAAGCCAAGTCATTACACCCTGCTGCTGCTGCTGCTGCTGCTGCTGCTAAGTCACTTCAGTCGTGTCCAACTCTGTGTGACCCCATAGACGGCAGCCCACCAGGCTCCCCCGTCCCTGGGATTCTCCAGGCAAGAGCACTGGAGTGGGTTGCCATTTCCTTCTCCATTGCATGAAAGTGAAAAGTGAAA
>NW_011481049.1:9470-10886 GCF_000754665.1 Bison bison bison | reverse complement strand
AAAAGTGAAAGTGAAGTCGCTCAGTCGTGTCCGACTCTTAGCGACCTCATGGACTGCAGCCCACCAGGCTCCTCCATCCATGGGATTTGCCAGGCAAGAGTACTGGAGTGGGGTGCCATCTCATTCTCTGCATTACACCCTAGATAAGCACAAATGAGGAGAAGCAAGTTTGAACGTGAGAGGCAAGGTCTTTGGGACAAACCACCAACACCAATTTCCAGGTCTTTTCACTGAAGCAAAAGAGGACTTACTAAAACCATTTGAAAACCCACGGCTGGGGCTGGGAGACAAGTTTAGAGTCTCATTGCTGAGGTTCAGGCCAGAGATGGTGACAGGATAGGGTGGTGGCTGAGGAGACTTGGATCCTGGGAAGGTCAGGACCTTGTCCGCATCCAAGCCCTCCCTTGCCTTTCTTTTCCCGATAGTTTGCCTCCCATTGGCTGGCTCAGCCCATCAAGGCCAGAAGATACTTGAGGGCTTGTCTGTCAGTGCTCTGTGGCTGAGTGGCAACCAGCCTTGTCCTGATGTCCTTCATCTGACTTTCTGCCTTGCTTTCTGCTCACAACATGCTGAACCGTGCTCAGAACTCATTGCCTGCTGGGACTAGTACTCTTCCTTACTTGTATTTGTCCTCCTCCCAGTCTATTCACTTTCTTACCTGGCATCTAGCCTATCTAGATCAAATAGAGAAATAAAATGCAAATTGTCCCCCAGTACTCACTGTCCCTTTCTTTTATGATAAGAAAACTCTTGATTTTTATTTTTATTTATTTTAATTTATTTATTTAAATTGGAGGCTAATTACTTTACAATATTGTGGTGGTTTTTGCCATACATTCACATGAATCAACCACGGGTGTACATGTGTTCCCCATCCTGAACCCCGCTCCCACCACCCTCCCCATCCCATCCCTCTGGGTCATCCCAGTGTACCAGCCCTGAGCACCCTGTCTCATGCATGGAACCTGGACTGGTGATCTGTTTCACATATGATAATATACATGTTTCAGTGCTCTTCTCTCAGATCATCCCACCCTCGCCTTCTCCCACAGAGTCCAAAAGACTGTTCTATACGTCTGTGTCTCTTTTGGTGTCTTGCATATAGGGTTATCGTTACCATCTTTCTAAATTCCATATATAGCCGTTAGTATACTGTATTGGCAGAGAAGGCAATGGCACCCCACTCCAGCACTCTTGCCTGGAAAAGCCTATGGACGGAGGAGCCTGGTAGGCTTCAGTCCATGGGGTCGCTAGGAGTCGGACATGACTGAGCAACTTCACTTTCACTTTTCACTTTCATGCATTGGAGAAGGAAATGGCAACCCACTCCAGTGTTCTTGCCTGGAGAATCCCAGGGACCGGGAGCCTGGTAGGCTGCGGTCTATAGGGTCACACAGAGTCGGACATGACTGAAGC
>NW_011481049.1:8405-9044 GCF_000754665.1 Bison bison bison | reverse complement strand
TGGAGAAATGTCTGTTTAGTCCTTTGGCCCATTTTTTGATTGGGTCATTTATTTTTCTGGAATTGACCTGCAGGAGTTGCTTGTATATTTTTGAGATTAATTCTTTGTCAGTTGCTTCGTTTGCTATTATTTTCTCCCATTCTGAAGGCTGTCTTTTCACTTTGCTTATAGTTTCCTTCATTGTGAAACTCTTGATTTTTAGTAAGGTTCCTTTCCCAGGCTTCCATAAAATTGGGTGTGGCCATATGACTAAATTCTTGCCAGTGGGATATAAGCAGAAGTGACATGTCCCTCTTCCCACTTGCTGGGAAGTGAATCTGGTCAGGAACCATCTTGGTGATGGAACAAAAAGAGGGATGAAGCCTGAGTCCCTGATGACTTCATTAAGTAGCGCTACCACACCAGTTTGGACTTCTTTGTGAGTCAGAAGTAAACTTCTGTTGTGTGTAGGCCACTGTTGTTTGGGGTCTCATTTCCCATTTCTTTTCAAAAAAAAATTCCCCAATTTCTTAGCTCATAGAGTGTAACATCATAACCCTTTCTGAGTGCCTATATGTGCTGGACACTTCTACAAGCTTCAAATCACCACACGCTAAAGCTTTGAGGGAGACACATACCACCACCATATTTACGCATGAT
>NW_011481049.1:4441-8172 GCF_000754665.1 Bison bison bison | reverse complement strand
CCAATAAAAAGATTTGAGATTTCACCTAGGTCTCTGTGATCCCAGATCTCTGGTGATTGTGCATTAAGCCTCATAGGAGTTGATAAAAATTCAGGCAGTTTGAGTTTTATTAAGTGTACAATAGTGAGTGGAAGCCAAATGGAAATTTAGATTTCCAAAAGGAAATCTAGGCTCTCAGAGGTGAACTAGAGCAAGGTGTCTCAGGCTTGAACGTGCATAGGAGTCTTTGGGGATGATCCACCCCTACCTAAAACTGAAGGTGGCAGAACAAAAAATATGTGGGCCCAATATTTTCTGCCCCAGGTGTTAGCCTGAACAGCCCATAACTAATTTAATAATAAAACCTTGTTCTCTGATTTTAGTATCACTTTACAGTGATATCCCTGGGGTGGGGTTAGTTGGAGTGGATTGATGGACAGCAGAGTCTCTCAAAGTATGGTCCCCGGACCAGAAGCATTAGTGTCACCTGGGAAGTTGCTAGCCCTGTGGATTCTCAGGCTCTAACCAAGAGCTGCTGAATCAGAGACTCCAAGGGTAGGGCCCAGAATTCTGGGGATTTCTCTGGGGAATCTGATGCACATTTAAGTGTGAGAACCACTCGTATAGAAGAAGAACCTGAGAAAAGGGAGTTATAATATAATGGAATAAAAGCCTTCAACTGAAAAATCTAGGTTCAATCCTACCTGTTTCTTTGTTCTTAAGTGGAGACGGAAGCACTAACTTCACTAAGTAATTTGCAGAATTAAAAATAATGATGCTTTTGCTGTGTACCAGTTAAGAGCACAGACTCTAGAGTACAGCCTGGCTTCACATCCCAGCTCTGCAATTGTTAGCTTGGACAAGTTACTCCTTCCTCATCTGTTAAAATGGGGATAGTAATAGTATACCAATCGCATATGTTTATAAGGATTACATGAGTTAACATTTGTAAAGCACTTAGAAGAGTCTCTGGCATTGAATAAGTGCCATATGTTTGTTAACTAATAATAATAAGTCATAAATAATAATAATAATAAATTCAGGGCTTGGTATACACTGTGACTACTCTGAAAGTATTTTTGGTTTAAGAAAGAAAACAGAGCAAACTGGGATTATGGGGGAAAGGAGATTGGAATGATTCTCAGGGAATCAGTACTCCTGAAATCAGAACAGAATGCCAACTGCTTGAGACCAAAAGAACCCCTCTTCCCACTTGAACCCCATCCCTACCCCCAGGGTGACTGTCCTGGCACAACCCAGAAGTGTGTAAGATCCATCTGCTGTGGTCGGATTCAGCAGGCATTTGGTTGGAATTGTCCCCTGGATGGCCCAGCATCTCTGCACAATGTCCATTCAGGTTTAAGAGTAGTATTAATAGAAACCCGGGCAGTGCAGTTGAAGGTACCCCTGCCATCCCTCCAGTGAACTGATTGACCTGTAGCGGCCTCACAGGGCTTAAGACCACAAAGGCACCCCGATCAGCTGAGCTGGAGAAAGGAGGGGCTGGTGTTGTGTAAAATGTAACTGTTTAACAATTTTTATTTATTTTTTTAAACAATGGTATTGAGGTATACTTTACATACCATAAGATACGCCCATTTTTAACATTAGAATATTTTTCTTCCAATTTTACTTATATATAATTGATATACAACACTGTATAAGTTTAAGGTGTACAACGTAATGGTATAATATACTTATGTCATGGAATGATTATCGCAAGTTTAGTGAGCATCCATCATCTCATACAGATGCAACATTAAAGACAGAAAAAAATTTTTCCTTGTGATGAGAACGCTTAGGATTTACTCCCTTAACAACTTTCATATATGACATATAGCAGTGTTAATTCTGTTTTTCAAATTGTATTAATACATTACATCCCTAGTACTTACTTATAACTGGAAGCTTGTACCTTTTGACTGCCTGCATCCATTTCTCCTCACCCCATCCGTCTCCTCTGGTAACCACAAATCTGATCTCTTTTTCTATGAGTTTGTTTGCTTTTGAAGTATAATTGATCTACACTATGTTAGTTCCTATTCCACAAGATAGTCATTCTATATTTCTATACATTTCAAACTGATCTTAAGTCTAGTTATGATATATCAGTATATGAAGTGAAGTTGCTCAGTCATGTTTGACTCTTTGTGATCCCATGGACTGTAGCCTATCAGGCCCCTCTGTCCATGGAATTTTCCAGGCAAGAGTACTGGAGTGGGTTGCCATTTCCTTCTCCAGGGGATCTTCCCAACCCGGGGATTGAACCCAGGTCTCCTGCATTGCAGGCAGACGCTTTACCCTCTGAGCCACCAGGGAAGCCCTACATTCCCCACACTGTTCCACCTATTTTGTGTACAATTTAATGACTTTTTAGTGCATTTACTGGACTTTCCTGGTGGTACAATGAATGGGAGTCTGCCTGCCAATGCAGGGCACATGGATTCAATTCCGGTCTGGAAGGATTCCACTTGCTGCAGAGCAATTAAAGCCTGTGCACCACAACTATGGGAGCCCACACACTCTAGGGCCTGTGAGCCGCAACTACTGAGCCCAAGTGTTTCAACTACTGAAGCCCATGAGCCTAGAACCTGTGCTCTGCAACAGGAGAAGCCACCACAGTGAGATGCCCCTGCACCACAACGAAGAGTAGTGACCCCCACCCATTACGACTAGAGAAAGCCTACACGCAGCAATGAAGACCTAGCACAACCAAAGAAGTAGTAATAGTAATAAAGAAAATTTTAAAAATTTGCTGAGTCATGCAACCATCACTGTAGTCCAGTTTTTTCTTTTTATAAATTTTATTTTTATTGAAGTATTGTTGATTTACAACCATGGTCCTGTTTCAGACATTCCTAGCAACCCCATAAGATCCTTCATTGCTTATTTATAGTTGATCTGTCTTCCCATTTCTAGCCTCAGGCAGCCACTAGTCTACTTTCTGTCCCTGTAGGGTTGACTTTTCTGGACATTGTCTATAAATGGAGTGGCCTTTTGTGAATCTTTGTGTGGATATATATTTTTATTTCTCTTGAGTAGACAGATATCTGGGAGTGGAATTGCTGGGTCATAGGGTAAATTTAGGTTTCTAGTTTAAAGAGTTGCCAAACTATTTTCCAAATTTGGCTGTACCATTTTACATTCTCACCAGCATTGTAATGAGAGCTCCAGTTTCTCTACATCCTCACCAGTGCTTGCTATTGTCTGTTTTTTTTAAAATCATCATTTGAGTAGATGTGAAATGACATTTCATTATGGTGATTATTTGTATTTCTCTGATGAGTAATATTCTTGAGCATCTTTTCATGTGCTTACTGGCTATTCATTTATCTTCTTTGCCAAAATGTCTATACAAATCTATAGAATTTTTGTGTTTAAAAGTAGAGATGAGGTGGATACCACCTATTCCTGCCTCTTGGCACCCAGAGAGGAGGACTCTTTCCAAAATGAGTCCAAGTCCCTCAGGCTAGTGGTAGGCTGGGGTTTCCAGGAGACTAGCTCTTGTATCTATCATTTAAAACCCTTTCATTGGAGACTCCTCTGGTGGTCCAGACTCTAAGGTCTAAGACTCTGTATTCCCATCCAAGGGATCCAGGTTCGATCCCTGGTCAGAGAACTAGATCCCTCATGCTGCAACTACAAGTTTGCAAGCCACAACTAAAGATCTTGTATCCCACAATGAAGATCAAAGATCCTGCATTCTGGAACGAAGACCCAGTGCAGCCAAATAAATAAATATTTTTGAAAAA
>NW_011481049.1:1015-2669 GCF_000754665.1 Bison bison bison | reverse complement strand
CAGCCTTGGCATACTCCTTTTCCTACTTGGAACCAGTCTGTTGTTCCATGTCCAGTTCTAACTGTTGCTTCCTGACCTGCATATAGGTTTCTCAAGAGGCAGGTCAGGTGGTCTGGTATTCCCATCTCTTTCAGAATTTTCCACAGTTTATAGTGATCCACATAGTAAACTGGCTTTGGCATAGTCAATAAAGTAGAAATAGATGTTTTTCTGGAACTCTCTTGCTTTTTTCACGATTCAGCAGATGTTTGCAATCTGATCTCTGGTTCCTCTGCCTTTTATAAAACCAGCTTGACCATCCTTCCTTTAAAGGGACACAATGTAGAGGGCCCCAGTTACAAAAGATTCCTACATAACTTAGTTTATTATTGGTAAAATGAACATAACAATAATCATGTAGTAGAACTGATGTGAGATAATCTGCACTGTGGCAGCAGAAAGTAGGCACTCAGTGAACAGAGGCTGTTACTATGCTGTGTTCATACGTTTTGAGTGCTTAGCTTGTAGGCAAGACAGTGCACATAGTTGCAATTTTTCCAACCATTGACTGTGTCATAATTGAGTCATTCATCAACACACATTTTTGAATACCTTCTATGTAGCATTGATTGTTCTGGATATAGAGCATGCAGAGGTATAAAAGAGTCTCTATCCCCAAATTGTTAAAAATCCAGTTGGAAAATTAATTCTAGAAGACAAGGTACCATTGGAGGACAGAAAAGGAAGTGATTCACTGTGCCTGGGATTAAGGAGGGAGCAAGAGTCTTGTATTCCAGAAGAGGTTATATTTGAGCTGAGCTTTGAAGGATGGATAAGAGTTCATGAGGTAGAGATGGTAGGGGGAGAATTTCCAGAAGACACAATAGGCAACAACATGGACCTAGCCATAAGATTGTGATGTGTTTGGAGAACTTTAAATATCCTAGTGACTGTAGTGTGGGCATAGGATTGGATGGTCACAAAGTTGGGAGCGTATGGACTGAAAATATACTTCAGAGCGAGGTTTCAAAAGACTGCTTGGGATTTTAAGGAATTTAAGCTAAACACTATAGGCAAAAAGAAAACAGAATGGGTTCTGAAAGCAGTGGCACGACTGTTTTCCCAAATTAAAAATGTTTTTCAACCTGCTGGGCACATGTCAACTAGTAGTTGTACAATATCTTTAGAAAATTGACTTATGGAAGGAGGAATCCAAAACTTAATCAGAAACCTAATAGATCACCTGACCTCTGACCATCAATTTTAAAAAATCCCATTACAATAAAAACTGTTATAAAGACTGCCTGCTATACTATTTCTCTCTCTAGGCATATGGCTTAGAAACACCATTTTCTTTTTATCTAGTCACAATAACTTATATAGAATGGACAACCTGGTGCAATAAATTCCATCTTTGTTCCTGACACACATAACAGTTCCTTTTCTGCAGGGAGAGCAACTGCTCTGGACCGCACACGGGAAGAGGAGGCTGAGTTGAACTGTAGCTGAACTCCATTTAGTTTTTCTCTTCAATTACCAATCCCCAACTATTCCTTGACCTTCCTTTACCATCTCCTCCATAAACATTCCAACCCCTTCATCCAGAAAAGCTCATTCAGACTCCCAAACCACCCACCCAACTTCTCAAACAAAATACTCTAATCCCAAATATCTG
>NW_011481049.1:0-461 GCF_000754665.1 Bison bison bison | reverse complement strand
GTATGTGTCTTTTTTAACTTTATTTATGAAAAAAACTAAACCTACAGAAAAATGATGGAAATAGAATAATGAACTTGCACAAACTTTCACTTAGATTTACTTATTCATGTTTTTCAGAAAGTGAGACAATAAGACCAAGTAATTGGTGAGACAGAATGTTAGTTAAGGTAACTCTAGCTACTCTAATAGACCTCCAAATCTCTATGTATGTTTGTATAGTTATCATTATTTACCAAATCATTTGAGACTAGCTTGCAAGACAGCATGACCCTTTACCTCTAAATATTTCAGTATGTAAATGGAATTTTCTTACAAAACCACAGTGTAATTATCCAATTCAGGAAATTGAGCATTGATATTCCACCATTAGCTGGTATAGAATCAGTATTAAAACTTTGCTGATTGTTTCAATAATGTCCTTTAGAGCAATTCAAAAACATTTTATTGGAGTATAGTGACTT
>NW_011481048.1:4259-4979 GCF_000754665.1 Bison bison bison | reverse complement strand
TATCGTGACTGAGCATGCACTCATCATGTGCCGGGAGCCGGGGAGGCATTCCACTCTGGACAAAGGTCATGAGGAAGGAGGCTCGACATACGCAAATGCGGGATCGAGCCTCACGAGTCCACCCGGGTAATCTCGAGCATCTCCCCCCCAGAAAAACCAGAGTTTGCCTACTGTATTGCTTTGTGCTCTCACCTCTGATTTCACTGGGGGCTGTCCCCCACCACCATCTCGCTCTCTCTGTTCAAGAGTTAACTTACAGCTCCAATTCATAAAGTTCCTTGTCATTCCTCCCTTTAACTTCCAGCTTCGTCTCCATTTGGAGCGCGGAACCCACCACACTTACTAATTATGCCTGGGTGCTAAGACCCACTCGAGAAGGTGTCTAGGGTGAGGCACCTTCCGCTGTTCGAGAGGGCGCCTGGGGCCTACGGAAGTGGTGCAAACTTCTTGTCGTGAAGTTTGATTGGTCTCCCGCGTAAACCAAGCTACTCAGTCTCTTTTCTCCGCCGAATTTTCCTACTGAGCTCTCCTCATACTATTATTCTTGACATCTCTGATTAGCAAATAATAGTCGCCTAGGCCATCTCTCCTTGGAATACCCTAGATCAGCTGGGGCTGGTCCCCGGCAGGTGGCGCCCGAACAGGGACCTCAGGAGGCAATACTCAAAGAGCTGAGCAGACACGACCACGCAATCAGCAGGCAATAGCATGCAGCTCAGC
>NW_011481048.1:0-537 GCF_000754665.1 Bison bison bison | reverse complement strand
GCTTCCTAATTATGCCTGGGCTGCTAAGACCCACTCGAGAAGGTCTCTAGGGTGAGGCACCTTCCGTCCTTCGAGAGGGCGCCTGCGGCCTACGTAAGTGGTGCAAACTTCTTGTCTTGAAGTTTCATTGGTCTCCCGCGTAAACCAAGCTACTCACTCTCTTTTCTCCACCGAATTTTCCGACTGAGCTATCCTCATACTATTATTCTTGATATCTCTGATGAGCATATAAATAGTCGCCTAGGCCATCTCTCCTTGGAATACCTTGCATCAGTAGGGGCTGGTCCCCGGCAGCTGGCGCCCGAACAGGGACCTCAGGAGGCAATACTCAAAGAGCTGAGCAGACACGAACCACGGAATCAGCAGGCTATAAGCAGGGACCTGAGCAGTGAGGAATCATGCTGCTCAACTGGCAATAATCTTGCAGGTGACCAGGCAGGAATCACGCAGCTCAGTTGGCAATTGCCAAGCAGATGAGCCGACAGGAATCACGCTGCTCAGCAGGCCCTGATCACGTGACTCTGCAGGCACTGATCA
>NW_011481047.1:14114-15458 GCF_000754665.1 Bison bison bison | reverse complement strand
CATTTCCTGAAAATTTCCACATTATCCAGGGACTGCAAAACCAAATGTCACAAAGTCAAAAACGAAACAAAATAGAAACATCCCTTGTCCAAACTGAGCCTCTAGTATGAAGATATACCTCCTTTTTTTTAATCTGACTTCTAAGATTCTTCTGGACTTAAGAATGTCTACCAGATCTCTGGCCATCCAAGATAAATAGTCTTTACTATTCTGATGTATCTTCCCCTGGAAACTCCAGGAAATTGACTTTCATTCCCACTGAGGAACCTCTTCCCCACTGGCAGCTCCTATCACATCTTGCTTTTAACCCTTGAAATCTTTTGCATAGAAGGTAAACTGAAGACTAATTTTCTAAAGGTGATATGAGTGTGTTAAAAAAAATGAATACTGGAGTGTGCTTCTTAACTTCTCTTCTAAATGGGGAAGAAATCAGGCCAAGCTGAATCAGCTAAACCAGGCTATCTAATGACCTGGACAGGTTCAGTCTACTTCTGCCCTTCTACACTCTGTGTTTCTGTTCTGGGTTGAATAATATCCCATTAGTTACTATATTTATCTCTAGAAATTTGATCTCTGCTATTCTAAAATTTAGAAAGGTATCTCTTCAATCTTACAAAGTCTGTTCCTACATGATAACAGTTTAATTGGTTGTATATGTCATTCTGGTATGTTCGTCCGCTTGGTCTGCTGTAACAAAATATATAGACGGGTTGTTTAAACACAGAGATTTATTTTCTTACAATTCTAGAGGCTAGAAGTCCCAGATCAAGGTGCCAGCTTGATTAGGTTCCTGGTGAGACCTCTCTTCCTGACTTGCAGACAGCTGTGTTCTTGCTGTGTGCTTACGTGGTCTTTTCCTCTCTGGCATGCAGAAAGAGAAAGAAAGGGGGTGCAGGGGCAGGGAGAGATCTGGTCTTTCTTCCTCTTTTTATAAGGATGCTAGTCCTATTAGACTACAGTCCCACCCTTATGACCTCACTTAACCTTTATTACCTCCTTAGAGGCCGTGTCTCCAAATATAGTCACAGTGAAGGTTAGGGCTTCAATATGTGAACTGAGGGACTTCTCTGGTGGTTCGGTGGTTAAAAATTTGTCTGCCAGTGCAGGGCATATGGGTTCAATCCCTGGTCTGGTAAGATTCCACATGCCATGGGGCTACTAAACCCACATGCTACAACTGCTGAGCCTGTGCTGTAAAGCCCGGGAGCTGAAAAGAGAGGCCACGGCAATGAGAAGCCCAAACACTGCAACTAGAGAGTAGCTCCCACTCACTACAACTAGAGAAAGTCTGTGCAGGAATGAAGACCCAGCACAGCCAAAAATAAATAAATAATACATTTTAAA
>NW_011481047.1:8986-10560 GCF_000754665.1 Bison bison bison | reverse complement strand
AAATGGCAACCCACTCCAGTGTTTTTGCCTGGAGAATCCCAGGGACGGGGGAGCCTGGTGGGCTGCTGTCTATGGGGTCGCACAGAGTCGGACACGAATGAAGTGACTTAGCAGTTAGCAGGGGTAAAAGGGAATGGGAAACCGATCAACCCTAATAAAGACTGAAGGTCAGTCTCAATCTCTAATCTAATTAAGATGATCCATCCCTACCTTGAGCGCTTGCCAGAGCAAAAAATAAATCCCTTGTTTACAACATCAAGAGTGAAGCCCGGTGTAAACTATGGACTGAGAATAAGCAGCTCGAAATGTGTTTTTGTCCCTAAAAGTAAAGAATTGCTCAAAGAAAGATGGGGAAACATCAGTAGGACACAGAAGTTCCCTAAAAGGGCTCCCACTGGCTAAACTTAAAAATTACAGTAAATAATGATAGTATTAGATTAAAACCCACTGAATAAAGTGAGAAATTGTGAGTCCATATTGATCTGAATGAATGAATAAGTAGTTTGATTAGGAACTGGGGCTAAATAGATGTGTATAGCCCAGAAGATACACCTTAATGTAATGAAAGATCAAAGCATCACTTCAGTGATATTCCTGCCAAAAAATTATAAATTAATATGATCATGAGGAAATATGAGATAAACCCAGGTTGTGGGACATTTTATGAAATAACCAGGACATTTACAAAATAATAATCCTCAAATGTCAAGGTCATGAAAGTCAAGGAAAGAGAGGAACCATTTCAGGTTGACGAACACTAAATAGACATGACCAAAAACTGCCATGTTTTGTTCTGAATTGTATTCTTTGGATATAAAGGATATTATTGGCAAAATCAGCAACTTTAATGGGATTTGAATACTGGATATTAATGATATATCAATGTTAATTTTCTGATTTGATTGTTATATTTAGTTTTGTAAGAGAATGGTCTTTGCTTTCTTTGAAATACACATGGAAATATTTTGAAATCATATCAGTGACTTACACATAAAAGGTTCAGGGAAAAAAGTTTTTGTAGTGTAGTTGAAACTGTTCTGTAGGTTTGAGATTGTTTCAAATTTTTAAAAAAATGTCTAGGTTTAAAAAAAATTAAAGTGAATTTAAGTGAATTAAAATTTATGACATTAACTGCACATGACAATAACTCAACTTAAAAGGGAATGAAGTGACTTAAAATGTTGAAAGGTGCTTACACTAAGCAGTGGTAAAAGTACTAATTGCAGGCAGGCTTTAGTCAAGAATGCATGTTGTAATTTTCTAGGTTAACAACTAAAAGAGTAATAAAAGAAAGTGTTGTTAGGAGAGTGGCCAAGATGACAGAGTAGGAAAACCCCAAGTTCACCTCCTCCCACACAAAAATGACAACTATTCACAGAGCAACTATTGATGAGAAAGACCTGGAGACTCACAGAAAAGATCTTCTAAAACTAAAGCTATAAAGAAACCACAATGAGATGGGTAGGAGGGGCAGAGATGCAGCATAGAGGATAAGAATTGCAGAGGTTCTCCTAAAGGAGTGAAGGATCTGAGCCCCACATCGGGCTCCCCAGTCCAACGGTCCTGCACTGAGA
>NW_011481047.1:4479-5459 GCF_000754665.1 Bison bison bison | reverse complement strand
TTTAAAAACAAACAAACAAACAAAAAAAACTCTCAACAAAGAAGAGAGAACATACCTCAGCATAATGAAGGCTATATATGACCAACCCACAGCTAACATTATACTCAACAGTGAAAAGCTGAAAGCATTTCCTCTAAGATCAGGAACAAGACAAGGATGTCCATTTTCATCACTTTTATTCAACATAATATTGGAAGGCCTAGCCACAGCAAACAAGAAAAAGAAATAAAAGGAGCCTAAATTGGGAAAGAAGAACTAAAACTGTCACTATCTTCAGATGACATGATACTATACATAGAAATCCTAAAGATGCTACCAATAAACTACTAGAATTCATGATGAACTTAATAAAGTTGCAAGATACAAGATTAATGCACAGAAATCTGAGACATTTCTATACACTAACAACAAATAATCAGAGAGAGAAATTAAGAAAACAATTCCATTTACAGTTACATCAAAAAGAATAAGATATCTGCGATATCTTTTACCTACCTAAAGAGGTAAAAGAACTGTACTTGGAAAAGTATAAGGTACTGATGAAAGAAACTGAAGAGGACTCAAATGAATGGAAAGATGTACTGTGCTCATAGATTGGAAGAATTAATATTGTCAAAATGATCATATTACCCAAGGCAACCTACAGATTCAATGTAATCCCTATCAAATACCAATGACATTTTTCACAGAAGCAGAACAAATAATTCTAAAATGTTTATGGAAACAAAAATTACCCTGGATAGACAAAACAACTTCAAGAAAGAATAACAAAACTGGCGGTATGATGGTCCCTGATTTCAAACTATACAACAGTTACAGCCATCAAAGCAGTATGATACTAGTACAAATCAGACACGAATATCAGTGGAATAGAATACAGTGCCCAGAAATGAACCCACACTTACATGGGCAATTAATCTACAATACTGGAGGCAAGAATATACAATAGGGAAAAAAACAACCTCTTCAGTAACTGGTAT
>NW_011481047.1:0-546 GCF_000754665.1 Bison bison bison | reverse complement strand
CTTATATAAATTGTCTCTAAGAGGGCCTAGGTGATAGATTTAGTACATAAAGACTTCAAATTGCTGTCACTGTTGTTGTTTAGTTGTTCAGTCATGTCCAACTCTTTGGGACCCCATGGACTGTACCCTGCCATGCTCCTCTGTCCATGGGATTTCCCAGGCAAGAAGAGTGGAGTGGGTTGTTATGTCCTCCTCCAGGGGATCTTCCTGACCCAGGGATCAAACCTGTGTCTCCATGGGGTCACAAAAGATTTGCAAAAGAGTCGGACACAACTTAGTAACTAAACAACAACAGCAATCTAACGAACAGAAAGTAAAAAGAATGAAGAAAATTGAAGAACCTCAAAGGCCACTGAGATACCATCGAACACACCACTCATGCATAATGGAAGTTCCAGAAGAGGAGTGGAGAAAAAAAGGAACATAAAAAGTATTTGAAGAAACATTGGATGAAAACTTCTCAGATTTCAAAGATTACACATTCAAGAAGCTCAATGAATTCCAAGTAGCACAAACTCAAAGATATTTACAGCTAGAGAGGTCATA
>NW_011481046.1:13893-15245 GCF_000754665.1 Bison bison bison | reverse complement strand
CGACATGACGGAGCACACTAAACATACTTGTGGCTTCCATGGCTGTTGAAATGGAGCATTTTTGTGGCAGATATCTATAGGGGAGGAGGGCTGGGGAACTAGAGAGGAAAGATATTCCAAAATCAAGCGGGGATGGGAATGCACAGTGTGGGAGATGAGTTGTGAAGATGGGAAGGATGGATCGATATTGAGTGATGTATATTGAAGTGAGGAGAGGAGATTGGAGAATGGGGAAGGGTCCTGGGAGATGGAAAGAGGCAAGCAGGGTTCTGGGACCAAGTTCCTGAGAGGATTGGGCAGTATTTTAAATTTCTTCCATTTCTCAAGTTATTCTGTTGATAATGGTAAAGCTTTTTCCTCTGTCCATCTTGAAAGAGAGCCTTTGCCAATAAGTCTGCAAAGATTGGCGGACTGGATTCTGTGGCTGCTGTGTCCAGAACCTAGTGCCAGGGCCTGTTGAGGTTATAAAAAATGAGAAACAGACCCTTCTGTGTGAGGCTTCTAGACTAGCTAAGAAGACAAAGCAGAAATGTCTAGGAAAAAAATAAGCTATCTTAGACTGTGACATGGAAGGAGACCACTACAAAGTGCAAATGGATGGTTGAGATTTGGGATTTGAGAAGAACAAGATGAAGTCTGGAGCTTGATGAACAGCTGGCTGACTTCTGGAATACTCCTAACTTGCTCTTGGCTAAGGGATCCTTGAAAATCCTATGGAGTCTCTC
Source organism: Bison bison bison (assembly GCF_000754665.1). NCBI lineage: Eukaryota > Metazoa > Chordata > Mammalia > Artiodactyla > Bovidae > Bison > Bison bison. Next base: position 14,520 of record NW_011481046.1, on the reverse strand, counting down.
TCTCCCTTAAGAGGGCTCCTCTCAGACTGAAAATCGCTTCTCTAGCTGGAATAGCAGGGTCCAGAGAGAGGTTCTAGAAATGAATCAACCCTGTATCAACTTTTTCAGCCCACTCACTGACCTCCAGGATTTGGCTACATTTCTTCTGGGATAGCAATGACTGTAGGAAACTCAAAAAGGGACAGAACTAATGATACAGGTAATGGTTTTCAGGTTTTATCTACATTAATCAAAAGCCTGGGCCACTTTGAGGCAGGATCCAGGTGCCTAAGCAGGGCCCAGGCTACTGTTATAACTATGTAATAATTGAGCACTGATTATGACAGGCTTCATTATGAGGTCAGGATCACCCTGTATATGACCAGGAGGGGATAGGCTGTGGGCAGTTGGAGGTTGGAGAGGTGCAGGGAAGGAGGTGGGACAAGTGTCACCCTGGAGTAGTTCTACAGCGACTACAGCAGTCTTCTGTTACCAGGACACCAGTAGAGGCAATTTAGCTGGGAAAAGAAGTCTGGAACGGGTTGGCAGACTGTTCTTTTCTAAGGTAAGCATGGAGAAGGCACCAAGATTAAAACCCCTATAAAGATAAGATTTGGGTACCTGTGGGCAGGTTTGACACAACTAAGG
>NW_011481046.1:9348-10583 GCF_000754665.1 Bison bison bison | reverse complement strand
ACCTTAAATATCTCTGGAAATCATCCACTCACTATCCTGGCTCATCTGAAGAATTGCAACAGCTTCCTAAACAATCTCCCTGCATCTCTGCTGGCCACTTACAATCTATTCTTCAAACAACAGCCAGAATTTTGTTTTCAAAATGTAAGTTTGATCATATCACTCCTCTGCTTACAACCCTTCAGTGGTTCTCCACTATCCTTCTGATATAGGCAGTGCTCCCCTCGGCATGACACCTAGCTCCTGCCTACTTTTTCAGCTTTACCTTGTCCCTTGCAATCTATGACCCTGCCATGCTGATCAATTTCAGTTGTCTCCCAAGGGGATCATCTCTTTCTGTGTGTCTCTCCTTCACCTTGATGATTTTTACTTAAATGTCCACTTTAGATACCATATCCTCTGAGAAGTCTTCCCTAATCATGTGGGTATGGGTTGATTGCCCCTACTGGATGTGCTCAGGTTACCTGCACCTGAGCATCCATCAAATATACCTGGCTCTTTCCTTCACTAGATTGTAAGCTCTTCAGTGGCAAGGACTATTTGTATCATGTTCTCTGTTCTATCTCCAGTGCCTAGCTAAGAGCTTGGCACATAGTAAGTATCTTTTGAATTAATGAATAGGTGGATGGTGTATTTGTCTCTGCTAGTTCTGTTTGCCCTCTTAGCCTTCTTTGTTACTACCTGCCCCAAGAGCTGTGAGCCATTTAGATGACAGGATTTTGAAAGAATTGGGTTCCTCTTCCCTGTTTCAACTTTAGGTCTAATCTGTCAGTCTCTAGTAGAAACTTCCATTAAGCCCTTCCATTATACACTGAACCAACTGGAAGTTGTACAGATCAAGAGCCTGGCAAAGAGACAATGATGGGTGCCTTTTGGAGCCCTAGCCCTCATAAAGGCAAAGATGGAATGGCTTCCAGTAGCATGGGAAACGGCCATCCCAGTTGAGTTCCCTTACAAAGTGACCCTTGGCTGCTCTTATCCTGGACACTAGAATAGTATTGGGGGTGAGATTGCTGTTGCTTTCAAAAGCCCCTGATCTGGCCCCACATTTTCCCTTGGGGCTCCCATGAAATCTAATGTTGCACAAACTCAAGAGCGAGCAGAAGCTCTCTGACTTAGTCCCTTGCTCTGTGGGGCTGGCCAATGAAACTTTTTAGTTTAGGGTCTATGCCTGCGTACTTTGCCATTGGCCAATGAGGACAAGAAAAGGTCATCAACATAGAGAACAGACTTAT
>NW_011481046.1:4185-5761 GCF_000754665.1 Bison bison bison | reverse complement strand
TCTGTATTTTCTTTCTTTTTTTTTTTTTCCTTTTTGATGATAGTGCTTTTGTTTTCCATGACAAAATGGATTATGACTTGTTTAGCATAGAAAAAATGTGAGAGGTAGAGAGGGAATAATAATATTCATAAACTGACATTTATCAAGCCCCTACTAAGTGCCTTGACTTTATATAGTTTATCTCATTTAAACCCCATAGCAACTCTTTGGGGCAGGTAAAATTATTATTTCCCATTTTACAGGTAGGGAATGGAAGCTCCTTTGAGATTATGTTTCTTGAGGGTTCCCAACTAGAAAATAGTGTGGCCAGTATTCAAACTCAGCTCTATCTGATTCCAAAGTTCTTGCTCTTATCACACTGCTTTAGAAACACTTGGTGCTATTTTCTTACAGGATTTTTTTTTTTTCAATTACAGGATTTTTAAACAAATGCTTTTGGTTTGTTTCTTTCACCACAATAGAATCATTCTGTGTATACAACTTTAGATCTTAACCTTTTCCACTTGTATTTTCCAATGTTGATACGAGTGCCTTGAAAGCATCCTTTTAGACCTCTGGATAATACCCCAGCAAGCAGATGTGCTATGTAATTTATTTAACTTCTGCCCTATCGGTAGATATTAAGAGCAGTTCTGAGTTTTTGCCAGTATAAACAGTGACCAAGGAGCCCTCTTGGGGTCTAAAGTCAATATGATTTTTTGGAATATTTCCTTAAAATAAATTCCAAGGAGTGGAATTCCTGGATCAACAGGTAGGGAAAAAATTTAGGTTCCAGACTAAAGTTTCTTAGTGTGCCCCCTGGACCACCTGCATCAGAATCTTCAGGATTCGTGTTCAAATGCAGATTTCTGGGCATCACTCCAAGCACATGTAATCAGAATCTCTGAGACGTAGAACCCAGGAATCAATATTTTAACAGGCTCTCCAGGGAAATATGATGCACACCAAAATTTGAAAACCATAAGTCTATATACAAATTGCCAGGTTTTTTTTTTTTTCCTCAAAAAGTTTACACCAATTTCCACTCCCACCAGCATTTTCTAAGTTCAATGGCTCATTCCTCTCCCCAACTATCTGCACCCCTGCATACACAAACACATATTCATAGGCTTGCACCCAAAGCATATCAGCACACCATTGGAGGGACCCAGGATCTCCCTTCTTCAGCTTGTGGCCCCTATCTCAGCATCATAGCTCTTCACAACAGCCAAATGGTAGGTGGAAATGAGGAACCTACAGCGATTAGGGAAGCTGCAAAAGGAAGGTGCTCAAGCTGGAAAAGCAGCTGCTCTTCATTTCCTGACCCAGTTTTCACACCTGGGAAACCATGTCAGTTCATGAGACTTGGGGACTGGAGACAGTGGCAGGGGGTGTGGACAGTAAGCCAGCTGGTGCCCTGAATTCTGTTCTCTCCTGGTTCAATGTAGTCATTGAATTCTCCCAGATGTAGAAATTCCTCACTTTCCACATGAAGTTGGCCTCAGGACAGGTGGAACACTCCTGCCACTCACTGACACAGGCCCATTTGTTCTGCAGCATGTGATAGGGACAAGAATATGGGCTTTGGTGGTGGAAC
>NW_011481046.1:0-453 GCF_000754665.1 Bison bison bison | reverse complement strand
CAAGACTGCCTCTCTGAACTGGAGGCCAGGGCACTGCTGGGAGAAGGCAGTGTCTGGCACACAGACCCAGGGTGATGGGGTGGGGATGCTCCTTCTGAGCTGTGAGTGCTAGACCTGTTTCCCAGCCTCCTGGCTCTAAGGTAGGCAATGGGGGTGGCTCAGTGTCCCCAAAGGGAGTGGGGAGGGGGAGGTTTTGTAGGATGAATACTTCTTACCTTTAAAATTAGGCCGAATCCTGGCATCATACCCAGATGTTCGCCCCATAAGCTTGTCCAGGAAATCAGAGGGGGACATGGGCTGGGACGCCTTGGTCCCAGGTTTGACTTCCTCTTTTGCCAAGGCCACTCTGGAGAGGAGAGAGTTAATCACTGAAATCAGTTGTGTATGCATGTGTGCTAAGTTGCTTCCATCATGTCCAGCTCTTTGTGACCCCATGGACTGTAGCCTGGGGCT
>NW_011481045.1:16080-16538 GCF_000754665.1 Bison bison bison | reverse complement strand
ATTTCATTCTGCAGGGGATCTTTCTGACCCAGGGATGGAACTTGGTCTCTTGCGTCTCCTGCACTGGCAGGTGGATTCTTTACCAGGGCTCCACCAGGGAAGCCCCAAGGTGGCTATTCCCCATCATATCCTATTTCCCATCATTTGTCTCCTAGTTGAGAGAAAGAGCCTCATGTGTGAAAAGATGGAAGGGGAGAAAATTTTTCTTGCAGCAATTCTGGTAAAGGGGAAAAAAGAAATAACACATATGTCCTTCAATAGGAAAGTTGAATGCAAAAAGGAAGCTGTCAAATGATGGATCTAGAATATCATGTCTATACTGTTTTAAGCTTGAAAACCAGCTTTATAGATTTTTTATGAATACCCACCCATGCTGGAAAAGCATAAGGCATGCATGGGAATGATAAACACCCAGTTTATTGGCAGCTCCTTCTTAGAGAGAAAGAAGCAGATGGGAT
>NW_011481045.1:10369-11860 GCF_000754665.1 Bison bison bison | reverse complement strand
TTGCCATTTCCTTCTCCAGGGGATTTTCCTGACCCAGGAATTGAACCCAGGTCTCCTGCATTGCAGGCAGATTCTTTACTGCCTGAGCTACGAGGGAAGGCCAAACGATAGAAAGCCATGCTGGAAGTCAAATGGAGTGAGTGTTGGAGAGACACGTTTTGGCACCTGCCCTACTCCAGTGTGTGGGTGGGTGATGGTGGTAAGACGATTGTTTAAAATGTAAGATCTACTTTAAATCCAATTTAGTAATTGTCAGGTACAAATAGCCTACATAAGAAGTTCAAAGTGACCAGGAAAACTGTTGGCACTTTATACCAATAACTATGTGTGAACAGGAACAAACTATGACTCATGAGTTGGGGAAGAGTGATGAGAAAGGAGGATGAGTCGGTTCATCACAGCTCTGGGTCAGTTGTCCTAGTGACCAGTTGGGGCTACAGATGCAAGGTAATTATTCAATTATATAGTTGATTGACAACATTGTGTTAATTTCTGCTATACAGCACAGTGATTCAGTTATACATGTATACATTCTTTTTTATATTCATCATTATAATTTATCACAGGATATTGACTGTATTTCCCTGTGTTATACAGTAGGACCTTATTATTTATCCATCCTATATGTAATAGTTTGATCTGCTAACCCCAAACTCCCAATCCACCTCTCCCCACCTCACCTCCCCCTCGGCAACTGCAAGTGTGTTTTATGCATCTGTGAGTCTGTGTCTATTTCTTGACTAGTTCATTTGTGTCATGTTTTAGATTCCACACAGAAATGACATCATATTGTGTTTGTCTTTCTCGTTTTTATTTGCTCCACTTAACATGATCATCTCTAGGTCTATCCATGTTGCCGCAAACGGCATTATTTCATTCTTTTTTGTGGCCGAGTAATATTCCATTGTATAAACACATCTGTATCCATTCATCTGTTGATGGACACTTAAGTTGTTTTCATGTCTTGGTTATTGTGAATAGTGCTGCTGTGAACATAAGGGCACATGTATCTTTTTGAATTAGAGTGTTGTCCAGGTACATGCCCAGGAGTGGGATTGCTGGATCACATGAATTACCACAATGTATATTTTCATCAATGTGTATTGATTATTGTAGGGGATAATACACATCATGTTTGTGGCTCCACAACATATTTTTCAAAACCTTTCTATACCTGGAGAAAGGCACAGGTTACGAGTTTTCAGCCTAGTGACTAGTTGTGCTGGTTTGCCTGGGACTGAGGGTTTTCCTGGTATGTAGGACTTGAATTGCAAAACCAGAGAATTGCTGCCCAGGCTGGGATTAGTTGGTCACCCTTGGTCTTCTTTGCCTAGATGTAGAATCAGAGCTCAAATTCTCAGGCTCTTTGGGGCTCAGGTGTGGCATGTAACCAAGGTCTGCCACTTAGAATTTAAAAAAACCACTGAAGACCTGGATTCAGAGCTGAGCTGGAAGGAAATGAACTTGCAGCAAGCTTGCATCTTGCTGGCA
>NW_011481045.1:4836-7314 GCF_000754665.1 Bison bison bison | reverse complement strand
TTCACCTGAAATTATCACATTTTTTGTTAATCAGCTATACCTCAATACAAAATAAAAAGTTTTAAAACGGGTAATAGATTAAGATGACCATTTAAGTTCAGACTGTAAGATCCTGGAGAGGAAGAAAACTAACATTTCTAGACTTCACTGTGGGAATTGGGAGATGTTGGAAACTTTTCTGGGTTTGTTGAATGTCAGAGTTGAAAATATCCTCCATAGTGTCACACACCACATTAAGGATAAAACATGCACTGGAATGAATTATTTTGTATTAGGATGTAAACTTGGCATTTCATAGAAGACTTTCTTGTGCTTTGATGAGACTCAGCAGTCATTTATTTAAGGAATCCATGACCCTGTGACAGTAGGGCAGAGAGGGAGAATGCGGTATTTGAGGATATTTATAAATCAGATCAGTTCGCAAATGTGGTCAAAAGAATTGACCTTGCTACTGTTTTAGAATTTCCAGAGCAGATTAAAAATTTGACTAAGATCTGCTCATGAGATTTACAATAGAATTTGCTACCCATGATGTAAAAATGTGGCTTGAGATTAGGAGTAAAAGAATCATTTTATATCAGAGCTACTATAAATCTTTTGTGACTATGTGCACTTTATTCTAAGGACCAAATTATAAAACCATATGCAACATTTCTATTTTTTTTTGTAAGCTATTAAATACCAAACCAAGGAAGCTGGAATCTATGTTGAAAAAGCAAGTCAAAAGCTACCAGACATGCTGAAGGCTACAGTTCTTTAAAAAATTCCTACCTGTTAAGTCTCTCTCCTACCTGGGAAAAGGAGAATATTTTCTAACTATAAACTCCTTGAATGCTATGAGAGTTGAGACGTGAATGTGTGCTTGAGGGTAACTTGAGTGCAGTTATAATCAAATTGGATAATCATAAAGGAGTCTGTGTGGATTTATGTTATCTAGAAAATCGGTGGGCTTCTTTCCATGGGCTGCAAGTGAGGAGACCCCCTGGAGGGATTATCCACTCTGCTGAGATGACCTCTGAGCCGTATGCATGTTATTTGTAGGAAAAGAACTATAGAGTGGAAAAGTCCAGCTTCTCACTGTTCAAAGCCCACAGCGGATTTCTCTTTCTGAATAGGGCATACCCCAGATTCTGCTCTATTAGAGAATTAAACTGATGACTAATTAGAGTAATAATGGAATGCAATATAGTATTATATGTATGTAGTATTTTATGTATGTTTCCTACTTCTGTGTAACAACTTCCCACACACTTAGAGGCTTCACAAAGCTGCCATCAAGATACCAACGAGACTGTATTCTCCTCAGAGGCTTGACCGGGGAAGGTTCTGATTCCATGCTCTCTCAGGTTGTTGTAGACTTTGTTTCCTTGTGGTTGTAGAACTGACATCCCTGCGTCTTCCTGGCTGTTGGCTGGAGGCTCCTGCAAGGTCCTAGAGCTTGCCCGCAGTGTTCTTCTGTGTGACTCTTCTCGTGGGTAGTTCACATGAGTGTTGCTCCCTGAAGGCCGGTGGGAGAGTGTCTTCCCTAGTGTGCTAGGACAGAGTCTTCTATAATTTAACCATCAGCGTGACATCCTGTCACCTTTGACATATCCTATTGGTTGGAAACAAATCACAGCTTGCATTCACACTCAAAAGGAGGGAATAATACAACTATGACTCCTTGGGGATCACCTTAGGGTGTGTCTAGCGTAAATAGTGAGAAATGGAACAAAATATGGGACTCTGAATTACTGTTTTTGTTTGAGTGCTTCTGCTTAATATCCTATGGTGCCTCATTTACCATCGAGTGTCTGTTTCATAGTAGGCGTGGCAGGAACTGAGGGACACTGATCCTTCTGGAATAGGCCCCCTTTTGCTCTCTTCTCTGAGATGAATGCTGGAGGCAAACAAACACCAAAGGAATTAAAGGGAAGATGTTTTCTGTGCTGCCTCCCAAATGAAACTCTGAAAAGTGACAAGATCTATAAAGTTATAAGAAAACTTCAAAATCATAAGCTGCTAATGCCACAGTGTTCATCACCTCGGTGATTAAGTGAATCATTCTATTAGTGTCTGAAGAATTTTTAAAAATTATTATTAAATGTGACACATACAATTTTCTTCTACTGACTTCAGTCATGAACTCAGTGAATATGGGGATGACTCTTAGTTTATTTGTACCATCCTTGAAAATCTGTTCATCATTGTGGCCTTTAGGTGCCACTGAAACCAGGGCATGGGAAGTGAGGTAGCCCAGCATACAGTTGTAGAGGTTGTGCACTGTGCAACCCCAGGGTATCGTTTAGACAGATGACAATGTCTTTTGCTGTCAGTCCCTCTGAGGGAAGAGGGTCCATCATCCAGTTCTCCCCAGTATTATCCCTGGTATAAATGTTCTACATATCAATAGACCATTTCACATTCAAATGCAGCTGAGCCTCAGAGCCACCCAGGCATATTATCCTGATCCAACAGATGAGGAAACTGAGGCTGAGG
>NW_011481045.1:3245-4462 GCF_000754665.1 Bison bison bison | reverse complement strand
ACTCTGTGGGAGAGGGAGAGGGTGGGAAGATTTGGGACAATGGCATTGAAACATGTAAAATATCATGTATGAAACGAGATGCCAGTCCAGGTTCGATGCACAATACTGGACGCTTGGGGCTGGTGCACTGGGACGACCCAGAGGGATGGTATGGGGAGGGAGGAGGGAGGAGGGTTCAGAATGGGGAACACATGTATACCTGTGGTGGATTCATTTTGATATTTGGCAAAACTAATACAATTATGTAAAGTTTAAAAATTAAATAAAATTTAAAAAAAACATAAAAAAAATAAAAAATTGTTTCTTTATCTGGCTGTACCAGATCTTAGTTGCAGAGTCTTAGATCTTCTTTGTGACATGTGGGATCTAGTTTCCTGACCAGGGATGGAACCCTGGCCCCTTGCATTGGGAGCATGGAGTCTTAGCCACTGGGCTGCCAAGGAAGTTCATTTTTTATAGATTTTTTAAAAATCTGCACTCCCCAGAGCTCTTCTCCAGATCAATCAGAATCATGTACAGAGTTTGCCCTGGGAATTCCCTCTATAGGTGTTAAAATCTCTCACCCTGTCAGAAATTCTTCAACTAATTCTAATTCACACACAAAATGTTTAGGAATCTACACTGCCCCCTTGGCTAGAGTGCCCTTGCCTCCTTCTACACACCCATTGCCTGGTGATGCATTCACTTTGAGTGTCTGGCTCATGGAAGCTGGTTAGACAGAGATGTTTTTGGAACTGGCTTGCTTTTGCTCCCCTTTCAACAGGACACTGCCAGTTATTTGGCATCTTGAGCAGAATCCATGCATTTTCCCTTCAACAAATATTTATTGGCCCCAATGGCCCAGTGACTGAACTCAGGAAATGAAGGCTCTCTCAGTCTGGTCATCAAGGGATTTTCAGTTGCCTTCTCAACCTCCCAGGGTGTGATGGGGTTGCCCCCAATCCTTTAATGATTCCATGTCTGGCACATGATGAATTCTGTTAGTAGTGGCAGGCTTCACTGTATCTTCAGGGAAGATATTTTTCTTTTTGGCTTCTGCCAGTTGAATGTGGTTAGAGAATCACTGATGGGAATTTCAGAGAGTTTTCTTTTAAAAACACAGTAGGAGAGACAAATATTTGGTCAGCTTTTCAAAGTGGAAATAACCATGGGGGAAAATGCTATAGCAGGTATTTCCTTTAATTTTTTTTTTTTAAAGTTCATACTGCATATGTTCT
>NW_011481045.1:739-1284 GCF_000754665.1 Bison bison bison | reverse complement strand
TGGGGACCTTTGTATATCCAGATGCCCAGGTGATAGACCAGAGCAAGTTCACCAGAATATTGGAGGACAAGACTCAGTCAGGCATTAGGATTTTTTTTAAACAATTGCCCAGGGTATTGCATTGAGCAGCTTTATGTGGGAAGCAGTGCTTACCTTGCTATTCAAAGACTGGTGCTTGACCCAGCAGTATTGTCATCTCCTTGGCGTTCATTAGAAATGCAGAGTCTCAAGCTCCAGCCCAGACCTACTGAATCAGAATCTACTTAAAAACATAATTTATTTATTTATGATTGGGCTGGATCTTCACTGGGGTCACGGGCTTTTCTCTAGTTGTGGAGAGTGGGGGCTACTCGTCGCTGTGGTGCACGGGCTCATTGCGATAGCTTCTCTTATTGTGGAGCACAGGCTCTAGGCACATGGGCTTCTGTAGTTGCAGTGCATAGGCTCAGTAATTGTGGTACATGGGCTTGGTTGCCCTGTGGCATGTGGAATCTTCCTGGACCATGGACTGAACCTGTGTCCCCTCCATTGGCAGGTGGATTCCT
>NW_011481045.1:0-439 GCF_000754665.1 Bison bison bison | reverse complement strand
AAAATGTGGACAAAAGGCCGAGGATAGCACCAGGTTTCCATTCACACCTGGCCCCAACTGTGCAGACCCTTTCCTGACTTCTAAGGAAAGTGAATCTTGTTGCCACCTCTGCTCTTGGCCATGAGCAGAGCACTGATGCCCTCACCTGTCCTGACAGTGTTTTTTCTTCCTTTGTTTACTGAGCAAATTGTGTCATTTTTCAAAGAGAGGGAAAGAAAGAGGAAAGGAGGAGGGGGAGGCAGAGAGAATGAGAGGAACAGTCACCAATGCATATTTCTTATTTTACTTCAAAATATCTTGAGAGTCCCTTGATAGCAAGGAGATCAAGCCAGTCAATCCTAAAGGAAATCAGCCTTGAATAGTCACTGGAAGGACTGATGCTGAAGCTGAAGCTCCAATACTTTGGCCACCTGATGGGAAGAGCCATTTCATTGGAAAA
>NW_011481044.1:8612-9668 GCF_000754665.1 Bison bison bison | reverse complement strand
TAAGAGTCGGCCACGACTGAGTGACTTCACTTTCACTTTTCACTTTCATGAACTGAAGAAGGAAATGGCAACTCACTCCAGTGTTCTTGCCTGGAGAATCCCTGGGACGGGGGAGCCTGGTGGGCAGCCGTCTCTGGGGTTGCACAGAGTTGGACACGACTGAAGCGACTTAGCAGCAGTAGCAGCAGCACTATCATTTTCAAACTTCTATTATATTACCAGAAGTTCTGTATACCTAATCTTACTCAAACACCAAAAAAAAATCTTGCTTGCAATATAGGCATTGTCTTCACTTACAGTTGAGAAAACTGGCTCAGAGAAGTGAAGTTTACCTCATTAAGATCATGTAGTTAGTAACTGGATGCCTGTAAAATCAAAATAAATGCTACCTTAAACTGAATACTCCTTATGTGCTAACTATATAGGTATCTCATTTCATCATTATTGCAATCCTATACACATAAATATCTTCATTTTACAAGTTAGAAAACTGGGCTCAGAGAGGCTGTGACTTCTCCAAGGTCCCACAACTAGGATGAAGCAGGACCAAGATTCACATTCACGTCTCAGAGACTCTGGAGCCTAAGTCACACCTGAGGCTTCACTAAGCCTTTTCAGCTTAGTGGTATTTATACCAAATTGTATTTCCTTGTAATTTATGTTTAACCTTGGACTTTAACATGACTTTTACTATAAATTGGATCTGCCTCTCCAGCTCAACTTGTTCCCTCCCTCCCCATTCTCTATCAAATGACCATAACTAAAGAATCATAGCATTTATAGATTTCTTAGGACTTGAGTAGCCCTCATTGTCAACAAAAGAATCTGAAATGCAGTTCATGGGTGCAATGTCAAAAATGACAGAATGATCTTGGTTCATTGCCAAGGCAAACCATTCAACATCACAGTTGCTGTTGTTGTTCAGTTGCTCAGGTGTGTTTGAACTTTGTAACCCCATGGACTGCAGCACTCCAGGCTTCCCTGCCCTTCACCATCTCCCAGAGCTTGCTCAAACTCATGTCCATTGAGTCAGTGATGCCATCCAACCATCTCATC
>NW_011481044.1:3922-5710 GCF_000754665.1 Bison bison bison | reverse complement strand
GCTATGGTCCATAGGATCAAAAACAGTTGGACACAACTGAAGCAACTTAGCATGCACACATGCATCACTGATAAACATAGATGCAAAAATCCTAAACTAGCAATACTAGCAATCTGAATTCAACAATACATTAAAAAGAACATACAAAATGATCAAGTGGGATTCATCCCAGGGATGCAGAGTTTTCAATATCTGCAAATCAATCAATGTGATAAACCACATCAACAAACTGAAGAATAAAAAACATATGATCATCTCAATAAATGCAGGAAAAGCTTTTGACAAATTACAGCACCCATTTATGATAAAAATCTTGGCAGAAAGTTGGCACAGAAAGAACATACCTCAACGTAATAAAGGCTATATATGACAAACCTACAGCTAACATCAATCTTTATCAGATTCTTTTGCTATATATATTATTACAGAATATTGAGTAGAGTTCCCTGTACTATACAGGAGGTCCTTGTTGATTATTATTTTATATATAGTAGGGTGTATTGGAAAAGGCAATGGCACCCTACTCCAGTACTCTTGCCTGGAAAATTCCATGGACAGAGGAGCCTGGTAGGCTGCAGTCCATGGGGTCGCACAGAGTCGGACATGACTGAAGCGACTTAGCAGCAGTAGCATCTTACTTATTGGTGAAAAGCTGCAGGCATTTCCTCTAAATCAGGGCCAAGATAAGGAAGTCCACTCTCACCACTTTTATTCAACAGTTTTGGAAGTCAGAGAAATCAGATGAAGAAAGAAAGTAAAGGGAATTCAATTGGAAAAGAAGTTAAATCACCACTCTTTGCAGATGACATGATACTATAAATAGAATACCCTAAAGATGATACCAGAAAACTACTGGAGCTAATCAATGAATTTGATAAAGATGCAGGTTACAAAATTAACAACAGAAATCTTTTGCATTTCTATACACTAACAAGGAAAGATCAGAAAGAGAAATTCAAGAAACAATTCCATTTACCATCACACCAAAAAGATCAAAATAACTAGGAATAAATCTACCTAAGGAGTAAAAAGACCTGTACTCCCAAAACTATAAGATGCTGATGAAAGAAAATGAAGAAGACACACACAGACGGAAAGATATTCCATGCTCATGGATTGGACTCAACACAATTCTTATCAAATTAACAATGACATTTTTTCAGAGAGCTAGAACAGAAAATCTCAAGATATTTATGTAGACACAAAAGACCCTGAATAGCCAAAGCAATCTTGAGAAAGAGCTGGAGGAATAGGTCCCTGACTTAAGACTATACTATAAAGTTACTGTTATCAAAACAGTATGGTACTGGCACAAAATAGAAATATAGTCCAAGGAACAGGATAGAAAGCCCAGAAATAAACCCTTGCACCTACGGTTAATTAATTTATGACAAAGGAAGCACGACTACACAATGACTGAAAGAAACTCTCTTCAACAAATCGTGCTGGGAAAACTGGAAAGTTACATGCAAAAATGAAATTAGATCATTCTTTAACACCATAAACAAAGAAGGCTCAAAATGTATTAAAGATCTAAATGTGAAACCAAACACTATAAAACTCCCAAGGGAAAACATAGGCAGAACACTCTCTGATGTAAATTGCAGCAATATCTTTTTTTAATCCAACTCCCAGAATAATGGAAATTAAAACAAAAATAAATAAATGGGATCTACTTAAACTCAAAAGATTTTGCATAGCGATGGAAACAATAAAAAATGAAAAGACAATCCACAGGTTGGGAGAAAATATTTGTAAATTATGTAACTGACAAGGGATTAGACTCCA
>NW_011481044.1:0-450 GCF_000754665.1 Bison bison bison | reverse complement strand
CTTGGCCATGGTGTATGATCTTTTTCATGTGTTGTTGGATTCTGATTGCTAGAATTTTGTTAAGGATTTTTGCATCTATGTTTATCAGTGATATTGGCCTGTAGTTTTCTTTTTTAGTGGCATCTGTGTCAGGTTTTGGTATTAGAGTGATGGTGGCCTCATGGAATGAGATTGGAAGTTTACCTTCCTCTGCAATTTTCTGGAAGAGTTTGAGTAGGATAGGTGTTAGCTCTTCTCTAAATTTTTGGTAGAATTCAGCTGTGAATCTATCTGGACGTGGGCTTTTGTTTGCTGGAAGTTTTCTGATTACAGTTTCAATTTCTGTGCTTGTGATGCATCTGTTAAGATTTTCTATTTCTTTCTGGTTCAGTTTTGGAAAGTTGTACTTTTCTAAGAATTTGTCCATTTCTTCCACGTTGTCCATTTTATTGGCATATAATTGCTGAAAGT
>NW_011481043.1:23542-23784 GCF_000754665.1 Bison bison bison | reverse complement strand
AATTCTTCATGGCAAATAGATGGGGAAACAATGGAAACACTGACAGACTTTATTTTTGGGGGGCTCCAAAATCACTGGAGATGGTGACTGCAGACATGAAATTAAAAGATGCTTGCTCCTTGGAAGAAAAGTTATGGTCAACCTAGACAGCATGTTCAAAAGCAGAGACACTGCTTTGCCAACAAAGGTCTGTCTAGTCAAAGCTATGGTTTTGCCAGTAGTCATGTATGGATGTGAGAGTT
>NW_011481043.1:18473-19793 GCF_000754665.1 Bison bison bison | reverse complement strand
ATAGTTTCAGATGAACAGTGAAGGGACTCAGCCATACATATACATGTATCCATTCTCCCCCAACTCCCCTCCCATCCAGGCTGCCATATAACATTGAGCAGAGTCCCATGTGCTATATGGTATAGGTCCTTGTTGGTTTTCCAGTTTAAATATAGTAGTGTGTACATGTTCAGCCAAACTCCTTAACTATCCCTTCCCTCTGTCCTTCCCACTGCTCCCTCCCACTACCTCAATGATAAGTTCATACTCTGAGTCTTTCTGTTTTGTAAATAACTTCATTTGTATCATTTTTTAGATCCCACATTTAAGGGATGCCATATGATATTTCTTCTTCTGTTTGACTTCACTCATTATGACAGTCTCCAGGTCCATCCATGTTGCTGCAGATGGCATTATTTCATTCTTTGTTAATGGTTAAGTAATATTCCATTGTATAGTTGTACCACATCATCTTTATCTATTCTGCAGTTGATGGACTTTTACATTACTTCCATGTCTTGGCAATTGTAAACACTGCTGCAATGTACATTGGAGTACATGTATCCTTTTGGATTGTGTTAATTTTTATTGGGCTCATCACTGGTTAATTGAAAAGTTTTCTATCAGATATAACATGACTAAGTTTTCTGGTTTTTAACAGTGAATGATCTGTACTTAACCTCTGATATATAGAGAAACAAATGCATATGTGGATAATAATTAAAACAAAATTATCTACATATATAATATAAAGTTGGTCAGCATCACTATCAATTTGTGCAACTTGGATTAAGATACAATCAAGATCTTTTCACTATGGAAATGGAAAAAGTAAATACATGATGAAAATGTAGTTAAACACCTTAATGTACATTCATACCATTGTTTCAGATGGTAATTTACTTAAACATTTGTTATAGAAATGTAGCTTCCAAAATACATTACAAGAGAATAATTGGAAGAGATAAACAGCTTTATCCTGTTTATTTAATGAACTGAAAAAAATTGAATATAGAAGAAATTAAATTTTTAAAACATTTTCACTCTAGAATGATATAGAACTGTTAAATTACTCATTATTAGGGTTATATGGAAAAATGGGAAAATGTTCATGAAATGCTATTAATATTGAGCATATTTATCTTTTTATATTCTTGCAACCATATATATACACATATATGTATGTGTCTCTCTATGTATATATATCTCAAGCGAGAGAGAAAAATAGCATATGAGTAAAGTCTAGATGTATGGCCGTGGAAATAAAAATTATATTGGGTAGAAGGGATTATCAGTACTTTGGTAGAGATTGCCACTTAATATTAAGAGTTGTCGTAATTA
>NW_011481043.1:13174-15784 GCF_000754665.1 Bison bison bison | reverse complement strand
ATTAAAACCTCAACATCTAGCATTGTGCCTGGATCATAAGTAAGTGTTAACTGAACAGTTGTTGACTTAAAACAATACATATTTGAGTACTTACAAGATTATAACAACTGTGGGTGGTACTTCATATGTTATCTTCACCATAATACTCTGAAGTAATTATTTCTTTCCTGTTTTAAAATAAGTTAACTGCAATTCATTTCATATGGCCACAGCCATACAGCTATAAAAGAGAATCTCGGAATTTAGACTTATTTCTGTCTAGATGCAAAGCATTTTAGAATGTACCACACTGCTATAGGATAAAACACTGGTAGTCAGGAAACAAGGTTCTGGTTTGGCATCTACCATCATATAATTTTTTGGAATCTTGGGCATGATGTGTAAATCTTTCATTTATAAATGATATGACCAACAAGGGATTAATATGCAAAATACATAAACAACTCATACAACTCAATATTAAAAAAACAAACATCACAAAAAAGAGCAGAAGACCTGAATGGATATAGCCTTCCAAAATGCTATAATACTTTAAACTCTTATCAACAGTTTTTGGATCAAAGTACTTTATTAATAATGTTACTATCTAGGGTTTGAATGTTGCATCATCGATCTAACAATCTATAGAGTAATTTTTGTTGTTTCTGGTTTTGGATGCAAACTTTTATTCCAGCATTTTTATTTGGCTTGGTTGAATTCTTCTGATACCCATTTTTCTTTAATATTCTGTACCTTGAAGTGACTTTTTTCCCATTAGTCTCTTACACATTTTATTTCATTTTTTCACTTTCTTATCTAAGTTGCTTTTTTCTTGATTTAAAGTGATTATATAAAGCAGATGGTCACTAAAGCTTCCTTATTAGATGAAGTTTTTCTCAAGCATAGGTTTGTTTTCTTTATCCCTTGACTATGAAATTTTTTGAAAGGCTCATTACTTGTCGTTTCTCTTTCATTAGTTTTGAAATAATGAGTTTCATTCACATCTATGGTTTTCCATTAAACAATACAGATTATCTCTCTTTGATTACCGTCAGGTTCCACGAGTGCTCCTAGCATTCTTTCTCTTTGATATTACACTGATTTTTTGCTTGAGATACTTAACTGTTTACCATTATTTCTGAAGTCTGGTATACTTTAATGGCCTGGTACTGCTAGACTGAGGGGGAGGTATCTTATTTCCCTCTATTGCCTGGTTATCTGATTCTACAAAGGGATATTAACTTTTGGGGCCCAGCTATCTGATTCTACACAGGAATATTAATGTCTGAATATTTAGAGTCTATAATTTTTCCCTTGAAGAAAGTCATGAAAGACAAACTACAGTACAGATGGCCCTTTTCCCAGGATTTATCCTTTCAATACGTTTGCAGGAGAAGCTTGAGAATATTGTGAGACATATCCTATATGTTCTGCTGCTTATTTCACTGCATTTCAAGAACAAAAAGGGGAGAAATATTAATGGTCATGATGGAGGTGAAGAGGAAAAAGAGCCTTGTATGCCTCTTTAGAAATCAGTTCTGATGTCCTGAGACAATGGAATGTGTACTTTATGGAATATAACTGGGAATCTCTTCCTATCTTCTTACCTGTTGTCTTGTATTATGTATGAGTTCCCCATGCCTATTTTGTGTAATTTTTTTTCTGGGATTGTCAGGACCTGAATTAACATTCTTGACTTGCATTTGTAATATAACTTTTGATATATTTATGGGATTCTATAAATATTTCGTTTGAGAATTGGAGACTTACTTGACTGTCATCTTTTATATGTCAAAGGAAATGATTTTATGGTCAACACATAATGCATGAAGTCAACATAAATATCACCATTGTTATAAAATGTTTTCTGGACCAGAAGCAGAGAAAGCAAGTTTATGGTGAAACAAGTTTATGATTAGAGCCTTACCTATGATATTAGGATATCTAAAGACATTTTCTGGAACTTGGAAAAAGGATAGACCAGTTTCCTTGGGTCCCATCTAAGATCCATTCATGTGGTGTCCATTCTGGGCTATCTCTTTTTATTGATATATCAGGATATTACAGCTTATAGCCATTAGTCAGTCAGGTTATATTTTTTATTGCCATTCTTCAGATAAAGAATCTGCTCATGAAAAATATAATCTGTATGTTGGTTAAACAATTTGCAAGCCATCTCAAAGTGAAGTCCTGGTTGGTCTAAAAATTGTTTTTCAACATAAACTGAAATACTGTGCTTATAAAAAAAAATTTGGTCTGTAAAATTTTTGTTTCTTAAGATTGCAGAAGTTCTGCTTAAATAGAGGCTTGGATGACCTGCACACACAAAGAAGTAGCTTCCTTCGTATCATTGTATCTTTGTCACAGGCGCAATTTTTTGTCTAGGCTAGGCTGACCTGAGTCTCCCGTTTGCTTTGAGAACATTTACTGTCTGTGGTAGAGGGTTAAGATATATCTTTAGTTTCTGATTTTGGAGTTCTCCTTAGAGAATGGTGCTACTAAAAATTAACTATCAGAGTATATGTGAATTCTCAAACAACTTTGAAAACTAGAAAAATGAGTTTAGTTATTCTGCATACTAACTATATTTTAGACAGCCACAACATTTTATTTATAATTACAGTATGTATC
>NW_011481043.1:8829-10183 GCF_000754665.1 Bison bison bison | reverse complement strand
TTATATTAACCCAGTAGGATAGGGGCTATTTTTACCTGTTACATAAGGGTAAGAAAATCAAGGCAGAGAAATTCAGTAGTGACTGTGAGATTTGAACCGAGGCACTCTGGCTTGACTTTGTACTTAACCATGACATTTTGGTACCTCCTGAAATCAAAACTGAGCTGTTGACATAAATCATTGTTGAATCTTGTTACTTTGTTGTTAATTAAACAAATTGGATTTAGTTTTTGTGCTACCTTTTTATATTACTTGCACATTTATTCACTAAACATCACAAAATAGTAGGTATTATTATCTATATAATAATATAGAGAATCTGATCTCAGTAGAAAACCATGATCCGTAACACTGACTCCACAGCACCCAAGATACTGACACTGGATATGTCTTCTTTCTTGATCCCACTTTAATGGATCTTGTTTCAATATCCCTTTTTAATATTCTTGCTTCTGATATTAAACTAACATGTACTGTTTTTACTGTACTATCATGGCATCACATTAATAAAGAGATTTATATAGTGACTTGTGGTTTATATAGTGCTTTCATTTTACGTTTTTTACATTTTTTGTTCTTCATAACAACACTGATAGACGGTCAGGCAGCTGTGATGTCTTTTCAGGAGAAGGCAATGAGTTAGCATTTGAATTAAGGGTTGGACTAATTTCACTTGGCATATCCTTGTGCAATATCCTTTCCACAATAACTGGCTGGCTGTCTTTTCACAGCTTTCCTTTTCACATCTTCTCTCATGGAATGGAATGGCATAGCCTTGTTTACTTTGTGTATTAATATTTAAGTAATCATGTAGGAGATATACTTCAATGTTTGATTTATTAATTTTATGTTTTAAAGTCCATTTTATTTATAGCATATTATTTGGCCACAGGTCAAAGTGCCTTGTGTGTGGGTAATGTTCATGAAATACATGAATGAGTGAGTGAGTTGATGTATGAATGAATGGCAGTTCAAGTTGTTATCATGCATGCTTTTCAGCTAGTGCTAAGTATTGAAGGAACTCAAATCACTATCACTTCTTGAAGTGTTCACTCAAGCTTTTGATCAGCTACCTCCGCTGTTTGCAAGTTTTGGAATTACCTTTGTTTCTTCTATCCAAATTGCTCTGTATACCTGTGGCAGATTCATATTGATATATGCCAAAACCAATACAATATTGTAAAGTAATTAACCTCCAGTTAAAATAAATTTATAGTAAAAAAATTAAAAATTGAAGTATGCAATATTTAGATATATCTATAGTGCCAACATCCACTGGATCATCAAAAAAGCAAGAGAGTTCCAGAAAAACGTCTATTTCTGCTTTATTGACTATGCCAAAGCCTTTGACTGT
>NW_011481043.1:4523-5666 GCF_000754665.1 Bison bison bison | reverse complement strand
CTCAGCTTTTCATTTGTAAAATAAGACTTACAGTAGAGTTGTTTTATGTCTTGATATCATGCAGGCAAACTGATTCAATACCTTAGTCATAGTAAGTGCTTCATAAATGTTATTAATTTCTTTTACATTTGGATTAAGAGGGAGAAAAGTTTTGTGTTGAAGATGATGATCAAGCAAAGGCTCACTATTTCAAGACTTGCATTTCCTTTTCTGTCTATTCAATACAAAATTTTATTAATTATGAGAAAACTATGGAAAAAAGGATGAATAACTTAACAACAAGGAATAAAATTATATAAAATTTAATTTGCATTTGATAAAAATTAAAAAGCCATCATTCAATTAGTCAGTAAAATATTTAGTTTTGAGGATCTACTATGTGCCATGGATGACTTTAGCCACTGGAGATAGAGAAGTAGATAAAACAAGTTCCCCTTTTCAAATAACTTGAATTCTAGTAATGGGATATGACCAAATTAAAAAAAAAAATAAACATACAGTTAATAAGATGGGAATTACTAGAAAAAAATTTAAGCAGATAAAGGGAAGTTATAGAATGTTTGGGGCTGGGTGCTGTTTTTTAATTGCACTAAGTCCATGCCTCACTAGGAAGGTGAAATTTGAGCAGAGTCCAAAAGGAAGTGAGGAGGCTTATGCCTGGGGAAGAGCACTCTAGTTAGAAGGAACAAGTGCAAAGGCTCTGAGTTGAGAATACTCTGGAACCTTGGAGGAATGCAATGACTGATGGTCTTGGAGTGGACCAAGCAAGGGATTCAGGTATCTTAGCAGGCAACAATAGAGTACCAAGTATAGACAACTTTTCATGAGTTTATCATAAAAGGGGGCAGAGAAAGCAATGACCGGTGAGTGAAGTT
Organism: Bison bison bison; assembly: GCF_000754665.1. Lineage (NCBI taxonomy): Eukaryota > Metazoa > Chordata > Mammalia > Artiodactyla > Bovidae > Bison > Bison bison. The sequence goes on along the minus strand of NW_011481043.1, from coordinate 4,791 downwards.
AGGTCAAAAGAACTTTATTTTTAAGTAATTGTAGAGGAAATAATTGAAATTTCTCACGCTGATGGGAAAGCTCCAGTGGAGAAGAAACATAGGTGTGGAGAGTGAAGAAAAATTGTGGCAAGTGAGGTTCTTGGGTAAGCAAGGAAAGATGTAGTATAGTGTGCTAGCAGAGGAAGGATTTTATAAACAAAGATATTTGAAGGTACCAAATATCTAAGATGGGCAGGAAGAAGGTCACACCCATTTGTAACCCTCTGAACTCTGCTAG
>NW_011481043.1:0-366 GCF_000754665.1 Bison bison bison | reverse complement strand
CCCATCTACTTGCCATGAAGTGATGGGATGAGATGCCATGATCTTAGTTTTCGGAAAGATGCACTTTAAGCCAACTTTTTCACTCCCCCCTTTCACTTTCAAGAGGCTCTTTAGTTCTTCTTCACTTTCAGCCATAAGAGTGGTGGCATCTGCATATCTGAGGCTATTGATATTTCTCCCAGAAATCTTGATTCCAGCTTGTGCTTCATCCAGCCAGCATTTCTCATGATGTACTCTGCATATAAATTAAACAAGCATGGTGACAATATATAGCCTTGACATACTCCTTTTCCTACTTGGAACCAGTCTGTTGTTCCATGTCCAGTTCTAACTGTTGCTTTCTGACCTGCATACAGATTTCTCACT
>NW_011481042.1:18641-19415 GCF_000754665.1 Bison bison bison | reverse complement strand
TATTTCTTCATGATTAGTTTCAGGTTGTACACTTTTGTCAGGAATACCACAGAAGTGATTTTGTATGATACACATTTTAGAAGAAGCAATTACTAGGTACACTGTTGTTTGGGGCTTTCAGGAAATGCCAAGTGATGGCCCCTCCTTGTTTTTGAAGAAATGATATAAGGATAAATAATATTGTGAAAATGCATTTCTGCAACTTACTTGTCATTTAGTTTGTAAGTAGTTGGATTTTTTTCTCTTTAAACATGAGAGCTTTTTCCCATGGTTATATTTAACAGCACAAAGGTTTCCATCTTAAAGGGTGTTGTGCTCACACTTTGAGAGAAGTTAGGTCTACATAACCCAACACGATGCTCAAGTGAGTAGATGTTCTTAAAATTCTTAATGTGTACCACATTCCTAAGAAAGTAACTTCATACAAATGAAAAGGAGATTAAAGTTTGAAGAACTGGAAAGATTTATATGTTCCTGCATTGTAATCAAGGATAAGATGATCATAACATTTCTATGCACAAGTCAGTTTAAGTACCTCTTTTACTTTGCAAAAGCAGTAGAATGTCCAAAATAAACACGTAAGCTATGGCGATGGACTGCCTGGGGAGAATCCCAGATCTGGATGTCTTAATTGGGAGACTCTAGATCTCACTAATATCAGTTTGCCCATCTGGAAAGAGAATCTCAGTAGTACTAAATTAATGAGGATTTAATGGAACATGATAAGCTAATTCCTTAACCATGGTTCCCACCATACTGTCATCACATGCAGCT
>NW_011481042.1:14102-15044 GCF_000754665.1 Bison bison bison | reverse complement strand
AAGGTCTTTTCAAATGAGTCAGCTCTTTGCATCAGGTGGCCAAAGTATTGGAGTTTCAGCTTCAACATCAGTCCTTCCAATGAACATACAGGACTGAATGTTCTCCTTATTATAGGTAATATTTTCCTGCTTCTTTAAAGGCCTAGTCATTCTTCTGAAATGAATGCCAAAAATGCCAAATATTACCTTGTTAGATTCTGTGTATTCTTGAACTTTCTTCTGAGTTGCAGGTAAGTTACTTGGAAATACTTTAATCCTTTCAAATGTTGCATTTAAGCTTTTCCAGATAAAACTAGTGAAGCATTAATCGAGGGCTAATCTTTCTCCATTACTGTAGCAATGTCATTCTGAGCCCTCTCCCCTATACCCTATACAGGGTTTTCCATTTTGCCTAGTGGGACCATGAACCATTGGTGTTCCTGGAGTGATTATTCTAATTATTACTCTAATTCTTTTGGGTGGTGAAAAATCTATGAAAGATCTGAGCTTTTGGTCTACTTACAAGGTAACAACTTAACTACCACAGTACCATGAACGCTGACAGAAGTCACAAGACCCTGGACAGAGCTCACCAGTTCTGTGAGTCACAGTTCTCACAGGATGCTGTAAAGAGGACCAGGTGACTCCTGTACTTGCCGAAGATTGCATTATAGGCAGGAAGCCCTAAGCTTAGTGGATTTAGATGTTTTTTTCCTGCACAGTAAGCAAGCTTGTTCTTTGCTTCCAAGGAGAACATTATAGCTATCCTCTAAGAGAGTTCACTGTAAAAACATCCTTGAAAGCTATACTAGAACAAAGACAGTTGGTGAATCTGCTTGTAAAACATGTAGAAACAAGAGACGCTGTTTTGGATTGAATTATGACACCCCCCAACCCTCTGCAAATTAGTATGTTGAGGCCCTAATTCCCAGTGTAAGTTTATTTAGAGATAGGGCCTTTAAA
>NW_011481042.1:11752-14002 GCF_000754665.1 Bison bison bison | reverse complement strand
TATCCCTTATGTGAAGAGGAAGAAACACGAAGGACACTCACAGAGAAAAGACCATGGGAGGACACAGTGATAAGGTCTGTAAGTGAAGAGAGAGGCTACAGAAAAAACCTACCCTGCTAGCACTTTGATCTTGGGCTTCCAGAGCAGTGAGAAAAGAAACATCTGTTGCTTAGGTCACCCAGTCTGTGATATTTTGTTATGAAACCCCTGCAGACTCATGGAGAACTGCCTCTGGATGGTTCTTTCTCTGATAGCAGGTAATTTCCTCACAGTGTGGTCAATATATATGCATCGATCTGTACTTAGAGAAAGACATGGGGACCCTCTGCAGACCTCTGGAGCTCTCTCTTGGTGCAGTTCTTTCCTCTCTAGTACACTGCCTGAAAACTCGAGCTGTTTTGGTATACCCAGACTTGAGCTCCGTCTTCTCAACTCAGGATGACCTCTAGGTTCAGCCTGGGTTCTCCATCACTCTGTTGGGGCCTGGAAACTCTCTCTAGACAGTAAGTTAAGTTGATGCAATCACAGGCTCACCCCATTGGATTTCCTGGTCTCAGGGATCATTGTCCTCTGATATGTGATGTGTAGCATCTAATTTAGTTTTTAATACATATTTTGTCTTGCTTTCAGTTGTGTCACACAGAAAGGTAAAACCAGTCATGGATAGAAGTTTCTTACCCTAAAGAATAAATATTTACTTTTAATCTAGGAATGAGTTAAACCTGAAATGATAGATTAGAATTTAAGAAATAGAGGCTTGGTAGTTTTTGTGGTTTTTTTTTTGGCTTTGTAATTTTGATGCAACAACTGCTCAGACTTATAAATGCACATCAGATATTCTGAGTTTTTAGGTCTCATTTTCTCGTTTGTTATTGGGAATAAAATAAGCCTTCCAAGTAGAATATTGGCATGGTTAGAGGAAATGTTATAAAGGAGATTTGAACTCTCCAAAAGGAAGTTTATATACAAATATGAGGTTTATGCATTATTAAGAAGGCCTGGCAAATTCTAACTATATTTTACAGTTTGGTGAAATATAAAAAAATATCATAGTGAATATGACACCCTTCTTCTGCTACTGTGGGTGCTGCAGTAAAATTCCAGACCCTGTTTATTTTCTTTATTTTTAATTGCTGAGTACTTAAAGCAATTCCATTTTTAATCTTTTTATCTCTTCTTACAACCATGAAGATTTGAGCTTTTTGGGTTTCTTTTATTAAAAAGAAAAGAAAATCTGGCTGAAATGGTTGAATTAACTAAAACATGTATTGGAAATTAAACACAGAAAAAAGTTGAGTCCTGTTACCTAGAATATTTTTCTTCATGATTTTAAGATGGATGGCAACATAGAATTAAATACTTCATTTGGTCATTCCACTAAATAAAATATTAGGAAATTGTATCAGGAGTGCAAAAGACTTGAAAAATAATGGAGGGTGAAGAAGGGCAAAAGGCTGAAAAGACATTAGAATGAGGTACCTTTGCCTTAGGGAGAGCAACTATTTAAAAACTGCTTTTTAAAAAAGTTACTCCTCTGCATCAAAGGAAAGATGTCATTCAGGAGAGTACACTGTGAAACTGTTTTTAAATGGTTTTCAAAATCTGCAGCTAGAAGAAAAATTATATAGAAGTCTCTTAGTAAAACAGCATCTCTTCCCACACGCTCACTTTGGCAAAAGAAATGCTAAGGAAGAAACTGACTTTTAAGGGATCTAAGTTGCTTTTCAAATAAAACATTTGACTTTTTAAAAGTCTTCATTTTTTAGAGCAGTTTTCAGTTTATGATAAAATTGAAAAAAAAAAATGTAAAGATTTCTCATATACTCTCCTGACATGTATAACCTCCACTATCATCAACATCACTTACCAGAATGGTACATTTTTTACCAAGGATGGACATACATTGATACATTGATAATCATTATCATTATACATACATTAATAATCATTCTAAGTCTGTAATTTGCCTTAGAGTTCACTCTTGGTGTTGTATATTCTGTGAGTTTGGATGAATGCATATGACATTTATCCATCATGTAATATTATATAGAGTACTTCCACTGCCCTGAAAATCCTCTGTGCTCTGCTTTTTCATCTGCTCCTCACCTCCTGGCAAACACTGACATTTTTATTGTTTTTTCTAGCTTTGCCTCTTTCAGAATGACATATAGTTGGAATCATACAGTACGTAGTCTTCTCAGACTGGCTTCTTTCACTTGGTAATATGCATGTAAAGGTCTTCCATGTCTT
>NW_011481042.1:6427-10144 GCF_000754665.1 Bison bison bison | reverse complement strand
CAGACACAACTTGGTGAGATGGTAACAGGCAGGAAGGCCAGGGGTCTCCAAAAGGAGGAAATAGGCTGCAAGTGTCAGACATTTTTTCTCTCTCTCTTAAGCAGCAGGAGGAAAGATTATTTTCCCCTTCTCCATACAAATTTAAAAAGAGGTTTCTTTTAAAATTCTGTGTTGCCATAACGGTACCTGGTTCCACCTGAACTTAACTTTTCTCAAACCTTGAGCTAACCAATGCATTTTTCTTATGGAAATGTTTGTCTTAAGCTATGTTAATGAACTATGTATTTACCCTAGACTCTTGTCCTCAAGTTGGTTCCACCTAAGACTCAGAACCAACTTGACAAACCAGTATGTTTTACTCATGCAAATGTTCTCTTAAGCTATGCTAATGAGACTGTATTCACTAGGAAACTGCCTTTCTTCAAGATTCTTGTCAATCATTTTATGACCCAGGACAACTCATCTTGTGCCAATGTTATCTCAAAATGCATGTTGTGGGTGAGGGGCCTGGTGCCAGTCTTTGAGTTTTGAGAGATTTCCTTTCTCGAATTAGTAGACAGCTAGTAGCTATATAATATCCAGCTAAAGACTAGCAGATGGGCACTCTTTGTGCCCACTTCTGATGTCAATGTCAGAAGCTTTCTCTATGTCTTTTATATGTTAATAAAACTTTATTACACAAAAGCTCTAAGCGGTCAAGCCTCATCACTGGCCCCAGATTGAATTCCTTTCCTCCAGAGGCCAAGAATCCTGGCGTCTTTCACAGCTCAGCAACAACCTTTCATTAGCACACATGCACACATTGAATCTATAGATCAAATCAGGAAGAACTGACATCTTGACAATTGTGAATCTATCTATGAACATGGGGTATCTCTCCCTTTATTTTTTGATTTTGTTTGACAGAATTTTTTAGTTCTCCTTATATAGATCTTATGTTTATTTTTAAGGTTTACACCTAAGTATTTCATTTTGGGGGGTAGTGATAATAATTCCCTGGTGGACTTCCCTGGTGGCTCAGAGGGTAAAGCGTCTGCCTACAGTGCGGGAGACCTGGGTTTGATCCCTGGGTCAGGATGATCCTCTGGAGAAGGAAATGGCAACCCACTCCAGTACTCTTGCCTGGAAAATCCCATGCACGGAGGAGCATAATAGGCTACAGTCCATGGGGTCATGAAGAGTCAGACAAGACTGAGGGACTTCACTTCACTAATAATAATCCAGGATAATCACATCATTTTCAGCTAAGCTGATTAACAACCTTCATTCTATTTGCAACCTTAACTTCTCTTTGCCATGTAATAAAACATATTCTAAGTTTCTGCAGATTAGGACGTGGACATCTCTGGTAGGTCCATTAATCTTCCTAGTCTACCATAGTACCTAACACATGAAAGGATTTAAAATAATAGTAGTTGCATGAATGACTGTGCATGGATGAATGAATAAACAAACATTAAATGAAAGGTGTGGTAGTGCTGGAGACATTTGGGATGATGCCCAGAAAACAGACCTGTTTACCAGCCTCAAGTAAAAGCAAAGTAAATAAAACTTTGAATAAACTTAACAGAAACAGTGTTTGAAATTCAAGGCTGTCTTTGGGGTTCACAGGACCCAGTTTCTAAGAGGAATAGTAGCTAAAGCTGAATCAAAAATTTTATCTCTTTGTTTCTGGAAAAGAAAAAGAAATACAGCATAAGACAGAGATTCTCAAAGTTGAACATGATTCACAAACATTTGAAGGACTTGGTAAAATGTAGGTTTCTGTGCCTAATTCGGGCAGTATCTAGGTAATCAAGTACAAGAATTTGAACTTCTGAAAAGTTTTGAGATTATGTCAGTGCTGCCAGTCCAGGGACCATACTTCGAGAACAACTGGTATAATAAAAGGGCACAAAATCTATAAAAGACCAATCTTCGGGTTCAAATACCTGTCCATTCTTTTATTATTTGTGAGACTTCTTTCAAGTTATTTAGCTTATTTTAACTTGAGTTTCTTTTGCTGTAGAAAGAGAATAAATATTTGATAGGGTTATTTTAAAAGATCATGGATGTAAAAATTTACTTCATTAAGACATATGTAAATTTACAGCTTTCTAAAAAAAATACTCGATGAATATTGATGCCTTCCACTTTCCCCTTGCAGTGAAATTACTGCTGTTTCCAGTAATGAGTGGAAGTGAGAGCAATGCAATGGAGCAGTATGCAGTGGTTCATCAGAAATCGAAGCATAGAGCTCCCAGATCCTATATTTGAAGGCATGGAGGGATGGTCACTCTCATTTACATGTAGTGGGAGGATGAAAAACTTGCTAAATGGTAAGATCCTTGGATTAAGACTGGCTAGCATCTGGAGCCTTATTTGCAGCTTAAGATCTTGCCTGGCTTTAGGCCAATGGTACCAATTATAATAAATAGTGTTCTCTTTTGCTTATAAATGATCTTACAACTTATTAGCAGTGGTTCTTTTAAAAATTATGTCTGATCTGGGATGGGTGATAAATGTTGATTTTAGAATGAAAAGCTGCATGTTTCTGTTCAGAGCTGTCTGGGGAAACAGCTCATTTTATGAAGTTTTCCCATTTTGGGGTCAGAAAAAGGTGATTCACTTTTATTTTGTAAATATAATATTTCGCAGATTATATAGAAGTCTTGAAGTACCCCAAATCCTCATTATTCTGTCATATATTTCAAAATGCTGCAATCTGTGTTGGTACAGTCTCTTCCAATTGACAATCATCAGTGACTCAGTTTATAAGTATTATTTCTCTGTGAAATCATATTAGTAGCTATGCCCTAAAAGTGTAGATCCTGTCTCATTTTAAGCTGACATTATTCTAAAAACCCAGTCTCTTTTGTTCTAGTAAATTGAAATACGCTTGTGAAGTTTCAAGCAATATATGGTACAGATTTCAAACTTCGCAACTTTTATTATACAAATTCCATGGTCTAATAAGCAATGAAAGTGTTGCTAGAAAATTACTTTCCGCCTCTAGTAGACCTGCTTGGGTCATACCAAGATCCTCTATACCTGGATATTGCTCCCATTCTTTCACTGCTGAGTTTTGACTGCTAACATACATAGCTGGCCCCTCTCCAGAGAACTGGCCTCATCTTGCCTAGGAGATAACTTTCCCCTGGCACACATTCTTTATGCCGCCCCGTCAATGACTTCCTGGTATAGGCATACAAAAGGCAGTACCTACTCTGTGGTGTAATTCAGGCTCTAGAACTCCCTGTAGCATCCAGTTCAATCTAGACTCCAGGTTAGACCGCTTTCTTGGTTGGCTTCTTTCACCCACTGTGTCAGCTTTCTTCACTTCCTTTCTCCTGAGAGTACTCCCTCAATAAATCACTTGTTCAAGAACCCCCATCTCAGGCTTTGTATTTAGGAAAACCAACTCAACACTCACTCCTGAAAGTAGATATTAAATTATTTTTTACTTACGTTTGACTTTAATCTTCCAGTATTTTATTGCAAAGATGAAGATACTGAATTACTGTGCCTTTCCTAAGATAAAATAACAGTAAATTAGAACTGATACATCACAGTGTTTGGTGAATGATTTGGAATCATTTGATTCAACCATCATCAATTTACAAAATGGTCCAGAATGGTGAGCTTGAAGACCACTTCTTTGATCTGGATCCAGGAATGAGAGGGAGAATGAGGGAGGCAGAGAAATGAATTGCTGTCACCATGATGAGGGCAAAGATG
>NW_011481042.1:3963-5403 GCF_000754665.1 Bison bison bison | reverse complement strand
TAGTAGTAGTATAATACTGTGATTTATATATATATATATTTATTTCATTTATCTATTTTACCATTGATGTGCATTTGAGCTGTTTCCAGATTTTGCTCTAAAAACAATGCTGATAAGAACTGTTGATATAAATAAATAAACGGCTGATTAGCTAAGCAAGAATTTCTCTGGGTTATTTACCTGAGAATAACCCAGGTAATTGGAACATGGAACATGTGCATTTCCATTTGCTTTCCAAAGTGGTCATGCTAAGTCACATTCTCACCACAGTATATAATGGTTCTAGTCACTTGACATCTCTATATATTCTTGATATTAAAAAAATTTTTTTTCCAATAGGTTGGGAATGAAATGGCATCTTGTGGCTTTAATTTGTATTTTCTTGATTAGTAATGAGATTGATTTTCTGATTATTTATATGTTTATTCATTACTTGGATTTCTTTTGCAAAGTCTCTATTCAAGTACATTGATCATTTTTTTTTGTAGAATTATTTGTCATTGCCATCATGGCAAAAGAGGGAAAACATGAAAGAATGTGTTGAGTATTACTGTATTTATATAAAGATGAAAGCCAGGCAAATTAATTTATATTTTCTATGCATGCCTACATATGTTAAAACTAGTAGTAAAAGTAAGGGAATTATTTTTCCCGGAACAGGATTGTATTGACATCCAAGGGGAAGAAGATGGTTATGCTTCAGGAGGAACATGTAGGGGATTGCTGCGGTGCTGACAATATTCTAGCTTGTGACTAGTTGGTTATATGGTTCATCACTCCATTAATATTTGTTTAGTTGTATGCTTTACTTTGAATATAAACTTGAAAATTGAAGGCTGCACTTTTCATCTGCTTGTTGCTATTTACTGATTAGAAATGCAACAGATTTTTATATATAGATTTTTTAAATCAAGCAGCTTTTTAAAACCTTTCTTATGTGTAATAAATAAATCTGTAGACAGTAAGATTTGTAGACAGTGAGTTTTGAAACACAATGATATTGTTAGGGGAAGCACACCGACTGAAACCGCCCACCCTGGCCAGGCACCATAGTAACCATTTGTATGAGTTGTTTTACGACAGGAGGTCCTGCTAAGGAACAGGGAACTAATAAGCCACCACCAACTGGAAGAGTTTGAGAAAGGTCAAAAGGAGACACCACATGTCTGACCACCTCCCAGAATCCTTCTCTCTGGCATCCATCTTGGCTTAACAAGGAAGGACTCTGAGTCAGAATGATTGGCTACAGACAACCTGGAAACTAATCCCATCACCATAAAACCCGAGACTGCAAGCCATATGGCAGAGCTGTTTTCCTGGGTTCCCTTATGCTACTGCTCTCCACCCAGGTGCCCTTTTCCAATAAAATCTCCTGCTTTGTCAGCACACGTGTCTCCTTGGACAATTCATTTTTGAGTGTTAGACAAGAGCCCAGTTTCA
>NW_011481042.1:3128-3857 GCF_000754665.1 Bison bison bison | reverse complement strand
TAGGCCTGGCGTGCTGCGATTCATGGGGTTGCAAAGAGTTGGACACGACTGAGCGACTGATCTGATCTGATCTGATCTGAGAAGTCACATCGTGTCCCTGAACTTAAAGGGAACATTTTTCATATTTTACCAATAATTGTGAATTTTAGTAGGATTTGTGTAGCTATCTTTTATCAAATGAAGGAAGCTCCCTTATATTACTCTTTTTGAAATCTCTTTGTGTTAAAAAAAAATGATGTTAAATTTTATCAAACATGTTTTCCTCACTCACTGAACTCTTAATATCTGGTATTATATATTTTTAAATCTTCTATTTCATCTTGGATAATTTAAAGATCTGTTTGCTCTTTATTTTCTTATTCTCATATTGGTCACATCTTGTATTTTTTTAAACTGTCATTATACTTATTTTTGTTTGTTTTCTAATAATTCAAATATATGGAAGAGCTGCAGGTCTGATGCCACTGTCTGAGGATTCTGCTGGTTTTCACATATGACACCATATTTTGTGTTTTACAACTTTTGAACTGAATTCATTATTCTAGAAACTTTACCTCTAGGGATCCTTTGAGGCCTGTGTTTTAGGTGAGTTTACCCAGAGAGTATTTTCATTTTTTTCTGCAGGGTACCAGGAGGTTTTACCAGCTCAGGATGCTTTAAATTCTTGGCTAGAAATTTTTCAGACTCCTTGTGTAGTAAGAATTCAGTTTGTAAATGCACATAAGGGCT
>NW_011481042.1:0-633 GCF_000754665.1 Bison bison bison | reverse complement strand
GTTCCGTATTCCTTACCAGGATCTCCTGTCATAAAACAACACATGTGAATGGTTATGAAAGAGCCTGGCCAGGGTGGGCAGTTTCTATCAGTGTGCTTCCCCTAACACCACCAACAGTGTAGGACAGTTCCCTTTGCTGCACACCCTCTCCAGCATTTATTATTTGTAGACATTTTGATGGGGCCAGTCTTACCAGTGTGAGATGATACTTCCTTGTGGTTCTGATTGGCATTTCTCTAATAATAAGCGATGTTGAGCATCTTTTCACGTGCCTGTTTGAAGAGGAAAAGTTAAAATTTTACATAACCTCCTTCTCCTTCTGCCTCTGTAACTCAGCTTGCCCCTTGCAAAGTCTAGATCACATAGGTCGCATAGTCTCAGAAAGTGGGGACTTGCAGTACTAGGAACTGGAGTTTATCTCACTCACCCTTGTCCTACTGAAGGAGGAAACAGAACAGGTTCTATCTTGAAAGCAGGACTCCATCTTGGGGCGGACTGTGGACTTTGAGCTATATGCCCAGTATCTATGGAAACGACATATCAACTGGAAAACCAGGCCCCTGGAAGGAAGAGCCCCAGGGCTCTCTGTTGCCTAAAAGAATACCCTAATTATCTGTGTAACCTAATAGAATC
>NW_011481041.1:4979-5187 GCF_000754665.1 Bison bison bison | reverse complement strand
TGGTTCCCCATCTATTTCCCATGAAGTGATGGGACCAGATGCCATGATCTTCATTTTCTGAATGTTGAGCTTTAGGCCAACTTTTTCACTCTCTCTTATTTTCATGAAGAGGCTTTTTAGTTCCTCTTCGCTTTCTGCCATAAGGGTGGTGTCCTCTGCATATCTGAGGTTATTGATATTTCTCCCGGCAATCTTGATTTCAGCTTGT
>NW_011481041.1:0-665 GCF_000754665.1 Bison bison bison | reverse complement strand
ATCATGATTATCTGGGTCATGAAGCTCTTTTTTTGTACAGTTCTTCTGTGTATTCTTGCCACCTCTTCTTGATATCTTCTGCTTCTGTTAGGTCCATATCATTTCTGTCTTTTATTGAGCATGAAATGTTCCCTTGGTATCTCTATTTTTCTTGAAGAGATCTCTAGTCTTTTCCATTCTGTTGTTTTCCACTATTTCTTTGCATTCATTGCTGAGGAAGGCTATCTTATCTCTCTTTGCTAATCTTTGGAACTCTGCATTCAGATGCTTATATCTTTCCTTTTCTCCTTTGCTTTTTGCTTCTCTTCTTTTCACAGCTATTTTAAGGCCTCTTCAGACAGCCATTTTGCTTTTTTGCATTTCTTTTCCATGGGGATGGTCTTGATCCCTGTCTCCTGTACAATGTCACGAACCTCAGTCCATAGTTCATCAGGCACTCTATCAGATCTAGTCCCTTAAATCTATTTCTCACTTTCATTGTATAATCATAAGGGATTTGATTTAGGTCATACCTGAATGGTCTAGTGGTTTTCCCCACTTTTTAAAATTTCAGTCTGAATTTGGCAATAAGGAGTTCATTATGTGAGCCACAGTCAGCTCCCAGTCTTGTTTTTGCTGACTGTATGGAGCTTCTCCATCTTTGGCTGCAAAGAATGTAATCAATA
>NW_011481040.1:20123-20285 GCF_000754665.1 Bison bison bison | reverse complement strand
CATGGGAACTTTCAGTTTGTAGCCGGTTGGTCAGAAGTTTGGGTTTGGGATTGGCTTTTGAAGTGGGAGGAATTCTATGGAATTGAGCCCTTAACCTGTGGGAATGACTCTGTCTCCAGATAGATAGTAGCACACCCAGCTGGTGTTGCAGGAGAATTGCTT
>NW_011481040.1:13612-16368 GCF_000754665.1 Bison bison bison | reverse complement strand
GGAACAAGGGTCATCTTCAAAGCATTTGCTGATTTAATGGTTAATGCTTAGCAAGACTCCTCCACCTCCCAGCAGGGCTTGTCTGTTTAGGTGGCCTCAGACAGGGCTGGGATGAATAGGGCCAGGCTTTGATTGAACCTTCACTTCAAGTAGAATTGGGGGTGTGTTGGCAATCTTTCTTTTGTTATATATAAATAGTGAATCAGGTTATGGTCTGGCCCTAAGTGTCCCTCCTCGCCTCCCCCTGAACATGCAGCTTGGTTAGCAATGACTCACATGCTGATGTGGAAGGAAGGGGTTGATTTTTCACACTGGAATTTGGTGTACTGGTTGATGGGCAGCATATGCCGTGAATTTTATAAGCCTCAAACTCTGGATGGCAAAATATATCCAGAAAATGAAATCAAAGCCAGTATTAGTAAGAGTGGGGAGGGAAAGAAAACTGTTGGGAATTTTACCATTTATCTTCATGAAGCAAACATTTGCCTCTTAAAATGAGATATTTATTTGGAAGGAAAACAAAAACTCCCCCAGCATATCCTTGCAATAATACAAATTTGTTTATGAAGATGGTTGTGGGTGAAATGAGGTGATTGTGGTTTCTGATGTGCATTGCACCTGCTGTGCTACCAGTCTTTAATGACAATAAAAGGTATTAAGTATCTTTACTCCCTCTTGGATGAGTTGTTTATGTCATTAGGATGTTGGTGGTGGATACATTATAATAATTAATTTATATAATGTTTTGGGAAAAAAATCTCAATGTGCTTTCATAAGTATAATGGATTTTAATGCATTTGAATGCAAGAACAATACCAAAAGGCATTTTATGTCACACTAACTGTCCACTTTCAGTCCGTCTTCCCTAGGTAGACTTTGGCTCAGATTGCAAGTTTATTTTCTCCCACAGTCACTAAATTTTATTTGTGCCATGGATTTTTCTAATTGCCCATTGATTATAGTTCTTAAGTTCACCAAGAAATAATATTGATCTGCTGTTTACATCTTGAAACAATTTTGTCACCTTGAGTCATATATATGTAGAACATTTATTATACAGTATAAATAATTATTTCATTTAGCAAATATTTACTGATCATCTCCTGTGTGCTAGTCACTCTTCTAGATTCTGGGGAATACAGTGGTGAATAAAATAGCCCTCATGGGCTTACCTGTTAGTGGAGGGAGTAGGAAACGAAACCATGTAAATAACTATAGAGCATGTTAAATGATGATAAAGGCTCTGAGAAAGGAATTTATGAGATGGGATAAGGATAGGTGGGAGGGGAAAGATTCAGTTTTAGCTATAGGTAGTGGCTTCCCAGGTGGCTCAGTGGTTAAGAATCCACATGCCAATGCAGAAGACACAGGAGACGTGGGTTCCATTCCCGGGGTGGGAAGAACCCCTGGAGTAGGAAATGGCAACCCACTCCAGTATTCTTGCCTGGGAAATCCCGTAGAGGAGCCTGGTGGGCTACAGTCCATGGGATTGCAAGAGTCGGACACAACTTAGCTACTGAACACACACACACAGAGCTAAGACCCACTGTGAAGGTTTCACCAAGGAAGACATCTGGGAGTGGGAAAGGTAGGGTGACCTACTCATCTTGGTTTGTCCCACATGCACTGAAGGTCCTACATCTTCAGAAACCTCTCAGTCCCTGGTAAAAAAAATGATGGCTGGTAACCTTAAGAGTGGCAATAGCGTGCCTCACATGCAAAAGAATTGGCAAACAGACAGGTGTGCCTAGAGTGGAGTCTGTGCGGCAGGAGGTGACAGACAATGCAGTCAAGGTGAGGTGGGTCATCACCTGTGTAGGGCTTTTAAAGACCAGTTTTGACTTTGAATGAAGTGCAGAGACAGTGGAAGGTTAAAATCAGAGTGACATGGCTTGATGCAGGCCCATGCTGACTTCTGTTTCAAGACTAGAGAAAGGAACAAGGCTGGCATCAGGGAATCAACTTGGGGAGCTCCTACAGTGGCCTAGGCTCAGATGATGTGGAGTGAAGAAAGAAGAGTTGGGGGGATTTCTAAGGATTTGTGCTGAGTAACTGAAAGGAGAAAATGGCCATTTGCTTAGACAGAGGAGAAGAGCTTTTTAATGAGAAGATCAGGAAAGTGTGAGGTACCTGTGACTGTTGCATAAGCATTTGGATTTAGAAACATGAGGTTCAGAGGAGACGAGCGGGTTGGGTGTTGTCCTGGGGGCTCCAGACACCCTCCACGTCCTCAGTTCTTGATGAGGGGGGCTTGTTATCACACTGCAGCTGCTTTCCACAAACACTTTATTATGGTTCTGCCCTATATTACTATGTCCCCAAAGTACAATGTGATAATTAATAAACTCATCTCTCCACAACAGGTGTTGAGTAGAATTAAGTGACATGTAAGTGTAGACAACTGTTTGTTTGTTTTCCCACAAAACTTTAATGAGTTTGTTTAACATAACAAATTTTAAAAATCAAGAAACATTTGATGGTGCCATAGGATGTTCTTGAAGAATGTCTGAAGCTATTATTTGGTTGGTTTCAAAGTATTCTTTTACTAATTTTCAGGAGACACAGTTATTTTAAATTATTCTGAATGGGGGAAGTTCAGATAGAGAAATGTGAAGTTTGAGTGTATTAAGCCTGGTGTGTGTTAAGTCGCTTTAGCCATGTCTGACCATCTGCCACCCTATGGACTGTAGCCCACCCGCCAGGCTCCTTTTTCCATGGGGATGCTCCAGGCAAGAATTCTGGAGTGGGTTGCCATG
>NW_011481040.1:10672-11625 GCF_000754665.1 Bison bison bison | reverse complement strand
TTCACTTGGATATTTTCAGGGTCTCCCAGAGTCATGGGAGAAGAAACTGGCATTCCTTTTGTCAAAGCTAGCTCTCACTAGAAGTCCTGCTGAAGAGGAGGTTAGCAGGAAAGTCTTTGGGGAGTGAAATCCTTGAACAGAGGTGGAAAGGGCTTTATGACAATGCACACTCGACAAGTGGAAACTGGCCTTGGGACTCTGTGGGGGACATCTGTAACTCTTTTCTCTACGTGTAGCCCCCCGAAATTGCCTGACAATTTGTGGGACGTTACCCCTGAAATGTGTTGCTATCCTAGTTTTTGTCAGAAGCAACAGTAGTAGTTAATTATACCCCAAATCTCAGTGGTTCGATACAATAAAAGCTTATTTCTTACTCTTATCCCTGCTCCATGCAGTTTAGATCAGGATGGCCCAGCTCCACAGGGTCATTCTGGAGTCCAGACTCCTTCCATCTGGCAGATCAGTCTTTCTCTAGATCTGTAGAGACTGGAAAAAAGAGTGAGGACCTCAAGTTGGCGATTTTCAATTGGCCTGGCTTGGAGATAGCACATTCACTTCTCACAATGCACCAGCCTCACGCAGACCGATACAAGGCACGCTGCAAAACCTAGCCTTCCTTTTTGCCCAGGAAGCAGGGGAGAACAGGAACACCCATGAATGGTCGCAGGCTCTGGCATAGTTGTGGACAGGAACATTTCAGAAGTACAGAGAATACCAACACCCAAAGCAGGAGCCTTCTCCGCTGCCTCTAGGGGCCACTGAGGTGAAGAGCAGAGGCAGTGGACTTCTCCACAGGGAATCTGGGTTCCAGGCTCTACTCTGCACTTGCGAATGTTTAGGGGTCCAGCCCTCATTCTTTCACCTATAAAAACAAGGGTCTCAGCATCTTAAGATGATTTTGAGGGTCAAGTGAGCTGGTAGTTGAGAATAATTTTGCAAGTATCATCTTCCTG
>NW_011481040.1:8504-10572 GCF_000754665.1 Bison bison bison | reverse complement strand
AGTGCCTATAATTGCCTTTTTTATGACTCTGTCACACAGAAGTTTTCCATTTCCCTGACAAGGCTAACACATCATTAGTTCCTTAGGGTACACAGCCTTCTGCAGGAAGTTATGTTTCTGATTTGGGGGCTGTAACTACAATACTGAGGGAGTTTTGAAATCAATGTCACTTTGAGTTTTACCATCTCACTGAGAGTAGTCTTAATGATTCCTCCCTTTTCTGTAAGATATATCTGCAGTTCTTTCCCTCCAGTGGCAACTTGGCCATAACATTCCAAAGGGTGAAATGTGACTGTTCTTTTTGGTTATATTGCCATTTCCATCTTTTTTTTTTCCCTGCAATTGCTTACCAGTGTGGGAGAGTGGGATTGTGGCTTTATGTCACATAACCAGGTGATCTACAGCTGGTCAATAAATGTAACCTTTTGAATTATATGAAAAAGAGTTTGAGAGAAGCCAAGCAGGCTACCCAAGGTAACTGGACTAGAAACTAAACAGCTTGGCTTGTTGGGTGATCGTGGAGAAATGCTTACCTCTTCAGAGGACCTAAGTTCCTTCACTAATGAGATAAAAATAGTCTCTTCAAAGCTCTTTTAAACCTTCTTGCTCTAGCTTTCTTCTATATGTTGATTGACTGGAAAGATTGGGAAAATTTTTTGAAGCTGGAATGAAAAACTCATGACATCTTTGGGATCCACTCACATCATTGATACATCCTGTTTCTAGGCCCTTCACATTATTTTAAGTTTGTTGTTAAAAGGACTGAGTTTTTGTCTGAAAGTCCATCTAAGTGATGCTCTCAGAGCAGTGGGGATTTTACCCCCTCCTCCTCAGTGGGCATATACAATGTCTGGAGACAGTTTTGGTTGTCACAGCTGAGGAGGGTGTGCTCTTTGCACCTGATGGGTAGAGGCCCTAGAAGCTGCTCAACCTTCTAGAATGCACAGCGCAGCCACCACCACCCCCCCTAGCAAAGACTACTGATCAAATGTCAGTACTCCTGAGGCTGAGAAACTCTGAATTCAAGATAGAATGTGGAGACTCCAATTATCCAGCATTGTACCATTCGGGCAAGGGGGGTGTACTTTCAGTCAGTCTTTGAACCACATGTCACCTAGAGTTTGCGTTAGGTAGATGAAGTCAGTAGAAAATTCGGAGACTAATGAGAAGATGGCTCTAAAACTTATGTATTTATTTAGGTTTCAGTTCAGTTCAGTTCAGTCGCTCGGTCGTGTCCGACTCTTTGCGACCCTATGAATCACAGCATGCCAGGCCTCCCTGTCCATCACAGACTCCCAGAGTTCACTCAGACTCACGTCCATCGAGTCAGTGATGCCATCCAGCCATCTCATCCTCTGTCGTCCCCTTCTCCTCCTGCCCCCAATCCCTCCCAGCATCAGAGTCTTTTCCAATGAGTCAGCTCTTCACAAGAGGTGGCCAGAGTACTGGAGTTTCAGCTTCAGCATCATTTCCTCCAAAGAAATCCCGGGGCTGGTCTCCTTCAGAATGGACTAGTTGGATCTCCTTATTTAGGTTTGGTAACATTTAATTCCCAAAGTCCTAATGGGCTAGTAGAAAGTTCTCTCTGGTGAAATAACTCATTCCTGGACCCTTCAGAAAGAATTCCTAGATGCAAAAATAACCATGTGTTCACTATACCTAATATCATTTACTTGCAATGGTCCAGTAGACTTTCTTTTTACTTTAGTTTCATCAGTTTGATGTTTTTATCCTGAGCTTTTCTTTATAATGTCATTCTGATGAAGTATCTTAGTTAGCATGCCAAATGCCATTATCATCTTCTAAAATATGCATTTAAAAATACCTTCTTTGGTTTGTCTTGGATGAACTGCTTAATTGAGCTATGTGTCAAATAATTTTCTATTCTCTTAAAACTGTACGACCATCTGGTTGATGCATACCTCCTGCAATCTGAAATCAGTGCATTAATTTCACTTAAGGAATTGAAAGCAGGGTGAAGATGCAGAGAAACCCCAATATTGAAGTTAGGCAACTGGTAGGACTAAATGATTATGATCAAGTCATGTGGTAAGTGTCACGAACAGGA
>NW_011481040.1:4823-6609 GCF_000754665.1 Bison bison bison | reverse complement strand
TCATTGTCATCAGCTATTGCAGCCCTCCTTCCAGAGCTGGTGAGCCCTGAGGAAACTCAGGATGTGAAAACAGAATACTGGCCCCAGCTAGCTGAGGTGCCTATCAAAGGAAGGATTTCAGTGAGCCCAGACTCTTGCATGTTCCCAGACATAGAAAAGTACTAAATTCCTTACTTGAGATACTGGGTTTTCTTTAATTCACAATAATCTATGGACGCAGACTACCTGCCCTTGTCTGCAAAACTTCTTATAAGGTGGCTACTCCCCTCGTCTCCTTGGAGCGGTTCTCTGTGGGTTACTTGAGAGGCTGCCTCCTGGGCTTGGAGTCCTAGAAATCCCCACTGGATAAAACATAACTCTCAACTTTTAGGTTGTGAATATTTTTTAAGCCAACATTACCTGTGCCAGGTGAGTTAAACTAAAGTTGGGCTGAGTACCCCAGATTTTCTTTACTTTTGCAACTTATATTTGTGACTTCAGCTTGTCATTTTAAGATAAAAGGAAAGTGGGAGATTTTGCAGGGTGATCAAAAAGTCTGTACTGCATCTTTTGTCATTAATGAGTTCCTTAGACAAGTTCTTGTTATACTTTGTGGGAATCAGACTCCCTTGGGGATCACTTTAAAATGCGGAGTCTCATGTTTTGAGTAGAGCATTCTGCATTTCTACCATGCTCCTCCCATCTCCCTGACTGACACCTTGAATACGGGGACCACACTGATACAGACATTTTCTTATAACCAGGGGCAGTGCTCTGGTGGTTGACAATAGGGATACCGGGGGACCCTGCCCAGATTCAAATCTTTGTCCTGCCGGTGACCTGTGAATTTCAAATAAGTTTCCTATTCTTTCTGTCTCCATTTACACATCTGTCAAGTAGGGAAAATCGTAGTCGAGTTTTCTAAGGATTAAATGACATCGTACATGTAAAGCGCTTTGGTGCCTGGCTTATAGTAAGCACTCAATAAATGTCATCATCATTATTCACTGGTTGGGCATTTGGGAATATTCTCTGTCAATCATGACTTTGAACTTGCAGCCACTGGGCCTCCTGGGTAGGTAGTTATATATTTCTGGGAGAAGTGTTGAGGGTAGAGCTAAGTTTTGGTATTGGGATTTCTGTGGGCATCATGAAAGCAGTGACAGCAGAATGTGGCATCAAATAAATGACAAGGGAATGAGTAGAATGATTAAAGCGGTGAAAGAATACAGGCTCTTGATGTCTGAACAGCACCTGATGAAGTAAATGACCATGGTGGTTGGGTTAGGATGACTCATAGAGGGAAATAAGCCTGTAGGACTTTTTATTAATTAATCTTCTCTCTCTTTTAAAAATTATCTTATTTAAGTATAGTTTTATTTTTTATTTTATTTTTTTTTGTCTCCATTGCACAGCTTGTGGGATCTTGTTTTCTCAACTAGGAATGGAACCTGGGCTACCACAGTGAAAGTGCCAAATTGTTAACCACTGGACCACCTGGGAATTCACTTACTGAAGTATAGTTGGTTTAAAATGTTGTGTAATCTCTACTGTATGGCGAAGTTATACATACATACATATTCTTTTTCATATTCTTCCCCATTATGTTTTATTACGGGATATTGAATATAATTCCCTGTGCTATACAGTAGGTCCCTGTTGTTTATCCATCCTGTATGTACTAGTTTGCATTTTCTTCTCTTTAGATCATCTGATCTCAAAGTTCAAAGGTTGAACCTTGACCTATTTGAAATCTGTAACATTAGTAATGATTAGCTAACTTGTGGAGAAATTCATCAAAGTGGAG
>NW_011481040.1:3711-4723 GCF_000754665.1 Bison bison bison | reverse complement strand
AATGGCAACCCACTCCAGTACTCTTGCCTGGAAAATTCCATGGATGGAGGAACCTGGTAGGCTACAGTCCATGGGGTCACAAAGAGTCGGACATGACTGAGCAACTTCACTTCAAGGGTATTTTTATGATTTGCTCTTTGTGTGTCTGTATCCTGCTGAGGTCATGAAAGTCTGTGTGCATCATACATTTCCTAAAAAAAGAAAAAAAGAGTTCCTCTTTTATGCTTCATGGACAGGAAATTACTTTGGGAAGACTTCCTCTTTGTACTGCCTGTGCATTTCTGGGCATCAGAAATGCTTGTGATTTAATCTGCCTCCTTGACTGGAATGTTTCTTTACTGGCTTGTCACTGCACTTTGTTTCCTTCCACAAAGGTGAGAGTATTTCCATGCTGCCTTGTCATTTTTACAAAAGAGTTTGTTTCCCTGTTATGGAGTTGTGTGACATCGCAAGATTTCACTCATATATTCATTTATTTATTCATTTGTTGACTCATTTGCTCCAAAACCATTATGAGTCTTTCATGTACAGAGCCAGAGAGACCTACAAAGAGCGCAGAATGTGGAATCAGTGCATTCCCATGGGTTTGGCTAGATGGCATCACCCACTCAATGGACATGTGTTTGAGCAAACTCCAGAAAATGGTGATGGACAGGGAAGCCTGGTGTGCTGCAGTCCACAGGTCGCAAAGAGATGGACACGACTGAGCGACTGAACAATGACAAATGGCCTCTGGAAATTTTTTTGAGTGACCAAAGAAAAGGCTTAGATGTCTTCTCATTCCAATTAAAAATTAAAAGAGAACTAAAATCAGGCCCAGATCCATATTTTGTGAAGCCAGAAGCTGTTGCTCCATGAGACTCCCTCTCTGGGAAAAATGCTGCAACATGATGAACATGAATTACCAGCACCTCACCCAGAGCCCCTGAAGGAGCCTTGTAATTAGGGCCCTTAAACTGAGGCTGCATTAGCCTCTCAGGCAGTCTGCTTTGAAACAAAAACCAGCCACTTT
>NW_011481040.1:555-1538 GCF_000754665.1 Bison bison bison | reverse complement strand
TCACTCAGTCACGTTTGACTCTTTGTGACCCCATGGACTGCAGCACTCCAGGCTTCCCTCTCCTTCACTATCTCCCAGTTTGCTCAGACTCACGTCCATTTAGTGGGTAATGCCGTCCAACCATCTCTTTCAAGGCCCTACACAAACCCCCTGGACGATCAGTGTGCCTGGATCTGCCAAGAGCTTCCTGTTACAAACACCTGGAGCTCACTGAGTGGTTGCTTTCTGTGTTCTGATCTTCCAGGGGGCGGGCAAAGTGCTGGGGGGTCGACACAACAGGCAGCGGTTGGAGGGTAAATACCCCAGCTCCTTCCCTCCTCCAGTGGACCATCCCAGGGGTCCTCAGCAGGACTGAGCTCCAGCTGCCCACAGTAGTCACTCATTTATGAACACTCCTTTTCTTTCTTTCCCACTCTCTCCATCTGAGCTGTCTGGAATTATTTCCCAGGTAAACTGTTCTCACCCAAGTCTTTGCTTTGAGGTCTGCTTCTGAGGAAGCCAGCCTGAGACATCTGCCCTTGCCAGCATTGCTCAGAAGTCAGTTGTGTCTGGTGCTATGGCGAACACAGTGGTCTTAGGCTCTGATTGCCCCCAGAACAACCCTCAGTGTCCCAGGTCTTTTTGCTCTGCTAATTCCTTCTCTTCCCAGAAGTACCCAGGGATGGGTCCAGCATTCTTTCTGGTGGACCCAACCTTCTCCCCTACCATCACTTTTGCCACCTCCACCCTAGTGCCATCTTCCCCACCCTGCATGGCAGTGCAACATTTGCCACCTTTCCACTGTTCTCTCTCAAGCCTAGAAGGCTGTCTTCTTTCAGAGATTACAGTGATTTTTAGGCTTTCAAAGAGACGGACCTTTGTCTCTGTTTCTTAAAGACCACCTTGGATGGGCTCATGTGAGCCATTCCTGACAGTTCCTTTTAAGTCAGTTGAGGCAAGTTCCCTCAGGGCTGAAACAGGGGACCTCTTGCCTTGCACCTCCC
>NW_011481040.1:0-455 GCF_000754665.1 Bison bison bison | reverse complement strand
AGAAATTGCAAGAAGTAACAATGAATGTCCCTGAAGTCAGACCTCCATGTGAAGTGTGAAATCTCACTTTTTTGTTCTCTAATTAGAAATCTGGGTGAGGTTACTGCATAGATCTCAACTCCTAGGCTACTCTTTTCCTTGACTTACTGATCTCAACAGAGTCTAATCTTCCAGGAAGGTGCTGAGTGCCTTTCCTTAATAAAATTTTTCCCACCTAAACTTCAGGGTTTGACATTAATGAAAAAGCCCAAAGTACCAAGCCTGTTTTTTCATAGGAAACACCAGGGAATGAATTTTTTTCCAGCTCCTATTTGCATTTTACCCATTTCATTTGCTACTTCTGGGCACAGATGCTCTCAGCCACCTGTTCTCTGAATATATTCTTTCCCCAACTGGCTTACCCATTTGTTTTGATACACGGGCAGAGCAGATTCCAGCCATCACTCACGTATTAT
>NW_011481039.1:4641-5323 GCF_000754665.1 Bison bison bison | reverse complement strand
CTCTGATGAAAAGGACATCTTTTTTTTTGGTGTTAGTTATAGGTCTTGTAGGTCTTCATAGAACCATTCAACCTCAGCTTCTTTGGCATTAGTAGCTAGGGGCATAGACTTGGATTACTGTGATATTCAATGGTTTGCCTTGGAAACGAACAGAGATGGTTCCATCATTTTTGATATTGCACCCAAGGACTGCATTTCAGACTCTTTTGTTGACTATGAGAGCTACTCTATTTCTTCTAAGGGAGTCTTGCCCACATTAGTAGATATTAGTATATTGGTCATCTGAATTAAATTCACCCATTCCAATTCAGTTTAGTCCACTGATTCCAAAAATGTCAATGTTCACTCTTGCCATTTCCTGTTTGACCATTTCTAATTTACCTTGATTCATGGACCTAACATTCCAGGTTCCTATGCGATATTGTTCTTTGCAGCATCAGACTTTACTTCCATCACCAGTCACATCCACAAGTGGGTGTTGTTTTTGCTTTGGCTCTGTCTCTTCATTCTTTTTGGAGTTATTTCTCTACTCTTCTCCAGTAGCATATTGGATGCCTACTGATCTGGGGGATTCATCTTTCAGTGTCATCTTTTTGCCTTTTTATACTGTTCATGGGGTTCTTGAGACAAGAATACTGAAGTGGTTTGCCATTCCCTTCTCCAGTCGACCACATTTTGTCAG
>NW_011481039.1:0-405 GCF_000754665.1 Bison bison bison | reverse complement strand
GGCTTCCCTGGTGGCTCAGCTGGTAAAGAATCTGCCTGCAATGCGGGAGACCTGGGTTCGATCCCTGGGGTGGGAAGATCCCCTGGAGAAGAGAACAGCTATCCACTCCAGTATTCTGACCTGGAGAATTCCATGGAATGGACTCTATACAGTCCATGGGATCACAAAGAGTCAGACACTACTGAATGACTTTCACTTTCACTTTTCTCCTTTCACTAATGTGTCCACTACTTTTTTACAAATGGATTTATCAATACTAATTTTCTAGATTCCATATAGATGAATTAATATACAATATTTGCTTTACTGTTTCTGACTTACTTCAATCTATATAACAGGCTCTAGGTTCATCTATCTCAATTTACATTTGTTCTTTTTATGGCTGAGCAGTATTCCAGTCTGTGT
>NW_011481038.1:13283-13877 GCF_000754665.1 Bison bison bison | reverse complement strand
TTCAATACTGAAATCAGATTAATTATATTTTTTGCAGCTGAAGATGGAGAAACTCTCTACATTCAGCAAAAAAGGACCTGGAGCTGACTGTGGCTCAGATCATGAGCCTCTTACTGCAAAATTCAGGCTTCAATCAAAGAAAGTAGGGAAAACCACTAGGCCATTCAAGTATGACCTAAATAAAATTCCATATGATTATATGTGGAAATGATTAATAGATTCAAGGGATTATATCTGATAAACAGAATGCCTGAAGAACTATGGATGGTGGTTCATAACATTTTACAGAAAGCAGTGACCAAAATCATCCCAAAAGCAAAAGAAATGCAAGAAAGCAAAATGGTTGTCTAAGGAGGCCTTACAAATAGCTGAAAAAAGAAGAGAAGCAAAAAACAAAGGAGTAAGGAAAAGATACATCCAACTAAATGCAGGGCTCCCAAGAACAGCAAGGGGAGATAAGAAAGCTTTCTTTCTTTTTTTTTTCTTTCACTACTTTATTTTTTTTTAATTTTATTTTTTAACTTTACAATATTGTATTGGCTTTGCCATATATCAACATGAATCCACCACAGGTATACACGTGTTCCCCATCCT
>NW_011481038.1:10016-10906 GCF_000754665.1 Bison bison bison | reverse complement strand
GAAAACTCCTCAGTGGCCACAGGACTGGAAAAGGTCAGTTTTCATTCCAGTCCCAAAGAAAGGCAATGTCAAAGAATATTCAAGCTACCATACAATTACACTCATTTCACATGTTACCAAAGTGATGCTCAAAATCCTTAAAGATAGGTTTCAATAGTACATGAAGCAAGAACTTCCAGAGGTACAAGCTGGCTTTAGAAAATGCAGAGAAACCTGAGATCAAATTGCCAATATTAGTTGGATCATAGAAAAAGCAAGGGAATTCCAGAAAAACATCTACTTCTGCTTCATTGACTACACTAAAGCCTTTGACTATGTGAATCACAACAAACTGGAAAATTCTTAAACAGTTGGGAATACCAGACAACCTTACCTGTCTCCTGAGAAAGCTGTATACAGGTTAAGAAGCAACAGTTAGAACTGGACATGGAACAATGAACTGTTTGAGAATTGGGAAAGGAGGGTGTCAAGGCTGTATATTGTCACCCAACTTATTTAATTTATATGCAGAGTACTTCATGTGAAATGGTGGGCTAGATAAATCACAGGATGGAATGAAGATTGCTGGGAGAAATATCAACAACCTCACGTATGCAGATGATATTACTCCAATGACAGAAGGTGAAGAGGAACTAAAGAGCCTCTTGATGAGAGTGAAAGAGGACAGTTAAAAAGCTGGCTTAAAACTGAATATTCAAAAAACTAAGATCATGGCATCCAGTCTATCACTTAATGGCAAACAGAAGGGGGAAAAGTGAAAACAGTAACAGATTTAATTTCCTTGGGTTCCAAAATCACTGCAGACAGTAACTGCAGCCATGAAATTAAAAGACACTTGCTCCTTGGAAGAAAAGCTATAACAAACCTAAACAGTATATTAAAAAGTAAAT
>NW_011481038.1:8190-9916 GCF_000754665.1 Bison bison bison | reverse complement strand
AGAATGAAAAGATTGTTTTTACGATCACTCCTATGCTTTGAATTCTCTTTTTCATATTGTATTTCCTGTAGATAAGCATTTCATACATACCCACATACCCAAAATTCATAAATAAACTTTATTTTCTTAAAGGAAGGAAATTGCCAAGATATGAACTCATTATAAATGGAGATTTGCATGCCTGGTCAGTTTATTCAAAAGAACTTCAAGTTTTAAATAGTCAATCATTCTCCAGAAATCAGTGGTGATTCAAATTTCAGAATGCATTCAGAAATCTCAGTAACTTCTTATTGGCTACTCATGACATCAACCTTTGGTTTCTTTATATTTTTGTGAGGTCTCTTCTCCCATCCAAGGAAGTGAAATCTGCTATTTTCTGATATCTATGCTTTTCTCTGGTTCTAATTTGAAAGGTCTTTCTTCTGTACTACTCTGCCCCTTCAGATGATTGTTCTGAGGATAGTCTTAAATTCAGAACCCTCCCCATAACCCCACCTTTAGTGACAGTTTAGCAGCAAGAAAGTAACACTGCAACCTCACTGTCACATTACAAAATCTACAATTTCACAAACCCTAGAGACTTTCACTAATCTTTTTAAATGCTGAGGATTCCATGAAAAATTGTATCTTATTATTATTATCCTTTATAATGTTTACTACTAAGCACAGGGTTCAAGATATTTTTGTTTTACCTGTACACTGGGCAAGAAGTCAGTTTGGAGTGAAGACTCAAGCATCTCTGTTGTGCAAAACACTAAAGCATTAACTGATTTTAAATTCTGGGTTCTCTCCAAGTCAAATGGCTGCATACAGACTGGCTTCCTTGGTCCCATAACCCAAAGGTCATCTTGACTCAATTTGTGAGTGAAGAAGGGTGAGAAAGAGAGCCCACAGTGAGGATTTTTAACACCGTTACTCAGATGAAATCCATAATGTGATGAACCTGGAGTCTTATTTTCATAATAATGGATTTCCTTCTCCTTGCCTTTACCTCGGCCCCTTCCCACCAAGGCTGACATGGATCCTTATTTTTGAAAACTCACATTAGCTTTTTAAAACACTCGGTGCTTCAGTGTTGTCATCTTTGTGTGAGTGCTGCCTGCAGGGAGAGCTATTTTGATATTTACAGTAACTTCAGCACCCTGTGTAGCATCTGACATATGCACTAGATATTTTGTTAAACAAGTATTTACAGTCTGGATTGATGAAGGAGAAGTGAGCAGCAGAGATATGGAAGCTTGGGACTCCTCCCCAGGCCTGTTACATTCAATGCTATTAGCCTGTAGTTCCTTAATAATAGTGTCTCTTTGCTCTCCATTATTCAGTCTCCTGGCTTCTCTCCTGCCCTTGGGCTGCTCCTCCTGGAACTCTTCTCTTTCTCCTTACAAGTCAGAAACATCTGTATTGTCCAGGGCTGTAATCTAAAGGCATGACTTGTATTGAGTAGTCACCTTCCAAGATGTTTTACGTATATAATTTTTGAGAGAAGACCTGGGTTTCTTACTGATAATTATCATTAATCATATGGATATAAACTTGTATCTATGATGTGTAACAAAGAAAAAACATGATGTTATTATCCTTAACAATTATACAGTGAAAGTGAGAAATAGATTTAAGGGACTAGATGTTATGGACAGAGTGCCTGATGAACTATGGACGGAGGTTTATGACATTGTACAGGAGACAGGGAGCAAGACCATCCCCAAGAAAAAGAAATGCAAAA
>NW_011481038.1:4080-5767 GCF_000754665.1 Bison bison bison | reverse complement strand
AAGATAAAACCCATTGAAAGGCTTTGGGTAAGGAAGGGACATGGTCTTATTTCCACTTTAATTACATTACTCCTGCTGCTTCTAGATAGCACAGCTGTAGGGGTTTGTTTTGTTGTTAAGTCGCTCAGTCCTCCTGTCCGACCCTTTGTGACCCCATGGACTGCAGCAAGCTAGGCTTCCCTGTCCTTCACTATCTGCCATAGCTTGTTCAAACTCATGTCCATTGAGTCAGTGATGCCATCCAACCATCTCATCCTCTGTCATCCCCTTTTCCTCTTGCCTTCAATCTTTTCCAGCATCAGGGTCTTTTCTAATGAGTAGGCTGTTCGCATCAAGTGGCCAAAGTATTGGAACTTCAGCCTCAGCATTAGTTATGGTTAGTTATGAGCCATGCAGTTTTGATTTGGCATCCTCCCTCTTGCCCACCTAGTGGAAGAGACTGGGAAATGAGTTAACAGTTAGAAGAGCCCATCACTGCTGAGCTTCATTCATGACCCCTTTGCCTCAAGACAGCCACAGAGAAAAGACCTGCTATGCCTGAATATATGAATCTGTGGACTTATAACAAAGAACTACTGGGCAGTGAAATGATTTTCAGAGTCTTATCTAAGAACAGTAGTTGGTAATATTGATTGACCACTTACCATGACAAACATTGTGCTGAGCACTTTCTAGTATTGTCTCATCTAGTTCTCAGAGTAATTTTACGAGTTGGAAACTGTCATTATTCCCATTTTACAAAACAGGAAACCTAAGCACAGGGAGATTAAATGACTTACCCAAGGCCACAATGCAAGTAAATAGAAACAACATTCTAGTGCAGGCAATCTTGATTCAGAATCCACATTCTGAGGTATACTGCCTCTTGCCTATCAGTGGAAGGTTTTAGGAAAAATCAAACATACATTATTTGTCAGATTTTAAATGATCAAACCAAGGTGAATCAATGATTTAGACCCCATGTTCAGTTATTTTCTTTTTTTTCTTTAATTGGAGTTTAGTTGCTTTAGAATGTTGTGTTAATTTCTGCTATACAGCAAAGTTAATCAGCTATACATATACAATATATCCCCTTTTTGTTACCACAGAGCATTGAGTGGAGTTCCCTATGCAATACAGTAGGTTATCATTAGTTACCTGTTTCATACATAGTAGTGTATACATGGGAGAAGGCAATGGCACCCCACTCCAGTACTCTTGCCTGGAAAATCCCATGGACGGAGGAGCCTGGTAGGCTGCAGTCCATGGGGTTGCTAAGACTCAGACACGACTGAGCGACTTCACTTTCACTTTTCACTTTCATACATTGGAGAAGGAAATGGCAACCCACTCCAGTGTTCTTGCCTGGAGAATCCCAGGGACGGGGGAGCCTGGTGGGCTGCCATCTATGGGGTCGCACAGAGTCGGACGCGACTGAAGCGATTTAGCAGCAGCAGCAGCAGTGTGTGTGTATATATATATATAAATTCCAATCTCGCAAGTCATCCAACACCCTCTTTCCCCCACTTGGTGTCCATACATTTGTTCTCTATGTCTGTGACTCTATGCTTTGGAAACAGGTTCATCTGTATCAGTTTTCCAGATTTCACATATATGTATTACTATATGATATTTGTTTTTAGTCTTTCTGACTTACTTCACTCTGAGTGACAGTCTGGGTCCATCCAAATCTCTGCAAATGGTGCAG
>NW_011481038.1:0-486 GCF_000754665.1 Bison bison bison | reverse complement strand
CTCCAGATGGAGACTCAGCTGGAAATTGAGGGGAAGAATGACATGGGGAGACCAAGCTTTGGTGAGCAAGGCCCGTAGCTTTATTTTCAACAGGGGTTTTTATATTCTAAGTTACACATAGAGGATAATAGGGAATGCAAAGTCAGCAGTCTTTGATACTTATCAAAAACCAGGGTTTCTATTCTGCAAATTTATCGTATACAAATGGTTTAAGTGATTTACATCATCTTCTGGCCAGAAAGCCTATTAACATTTTATGACTCTTGACAAAGACTTATCAACAAAGACTTATTTTCTCTAAGAGTAACTATTTTAAGGTTTGGCGCCATCTTCCGAAGGTGTTAGATAAAATTACATTCCTATAGGGCAGAGGCGTAATGGGTTTACAACAAAGGAAAGAATTTATTACCTTAAGGGTCTAAAGTTGCTAACACTAAAGCCACTACTTATTTTTTCTACATACCAACTATATTAATTAATACACAT
>NW_011481037.1:8651-10161 GCF_000754665.1 Bison bison bison | reverse complement strand
AAGAGTCAGACATGAGTGAGCGACTGAACTGAACTGACTGAACACTAATACTTCTCAAACAAAAAGTAAGAGAGGAGAAAGTACTTCACAACTTTTGTATGAGCTCAGTATTATCCAGGCAAAGATATTACAAAAAAAGGAAACTACAGACTTATGAATATAAACATAAAACCCTCAACAAAATACTAATAGAGTACAGCAACTTATAAGAGCAAGTACATTCCTGGATTTACCCCAGGAAAGCCAGATTGATTCAATATATGAATGTCAGTCAATGTGTTCCACCATATCAGTAGAATGAAGGGCAAAAATCACATGATCATCTCAATAGATACAGAAATATGTTTGACAAAATCCAAGACCCATTTAATGATAAAAACACTCTATAAACTAGGAAGAAATAGAGTCATGATATCCTTTCACTTATTATCCTTGTATGCTTCTCAACTGTTTTACAAATTCTAGACTTCTTGGTATTTTAAGCAAAGCTCTTCATGGTGGGGCATCCATTCAGATCTCCACTATTCTTAGTCCTGCAGTCATACCTGAGGCTCCTGCCCTTCTGCCTGCAGAAGAGCCTGCAGCTCTCACACTTCTCCCAGTCCCCCCACCTTCCCAGACATACACACATATGCTGTGGATGACTACGACCCCAGTTCATCATGGAATATTCATTTTAAATCTCCCTTTTTTTTTTTTTTTAGGTTCTTGCCATGTGTTACATGAGATATTAGTTCCTCAGCTAGGGTTTGAACCTGTGCTCCCTGCAGTGGAAGCCTGGAGTCTTAACTCCTGGACAACCAGGGAAGTCCCTTAAATCTCATATTCTAAGGGAAAGATTTCTGACTCACCCAAGACTGACTGAAGTGCCTCTATTTGATTCTATCACGTTTATTGCACACCCAGATCAGGCTTGCTATGCGTATTTCTTGTCTGTATCTCCAAGTATATTGTAAAATCCTTGGTGACAGAAGACTCCATTTTGAATTATATCCTGATATTTAATATGTCCAAGACCCTCAATTTATGGTTTGTCACTCAGATGTCACTTGACATCCCCTACTCCTTGATGAATTGGTGAAATTTGGTTCAGGCTGAAATTATCACAAATGTAAGAGTTCAAAGTCCTTCCCACAATTTCTGAGTTCTTTTTACCTCTTCCTCAGCTTTTTCTGTTTCCTCATTCCTATGAAATTATGCACTGTTTCTATTTCAGCCTATGACTCTAACGCAGAGTTTTCACTGATTTTTTAAAAACCAGCATTCACACACATTTATTCATATTCAGCCTTTTCTTTCTTTTTTCAGTTTTAGACAATTTACCAGAGACTCTGCAGAGTACAAGAGTCAGCACACAGGATTCCTCTCCCTTTTTGGTCACTCACTTTTCTTTGCTCTCCTCTCTTAAAAACAAACAAACAAACAAAAAACAAATAGAGACTTCCTTGGTGGTCCAGTGGTTAGGAAGCCTCCTTCCAATGCAGGGGATGCAGTTTCGATCCTTGGTCAG
>NW_011481037.1:4634-5605 GCF_000754665.1 Bison bison bison | reverse complement strand
ATAAGGTGCCCATAGGTGCGTGGATTTATCTCTGGGCTCTCTATTTTGTTCCATTGATCTATATTTCTGTCTTTGTGCCAGTACCATACTGTCTTGATAACTGTGGCTTTGTAGTAGAGCCTGAAGTCAGGTAGGTTGATTCCTCCAGTTCCATTCTTCTTTCTCAAGACTGCTTTGGCTATTCGAGGTTTTTTGTATTTCCATACAAATTGTGAAATTATTTGTTCTAGCTCTGTGAAAAATACCGTTGGTATTTCGATAGGGACAGGGAGGCCTGGCGTGCTGCGATTCATGGGGTCGCAAAGAGTCAGACACGACTGAGCGACTGATCTGATCTGATCTGCACTGAATCTATAGATTGCTTTGGGTAGTATACTCATTTCCACTATATTGATTCTTACAATCCATGAACATGGTATATTTCTCCATCTATTAGTGTCCTCTTTGATTTCTTTCACCAGTGTTTTATAGTTTTCTATATATAGGTCTTTAGTTTCTTTAGGTAGATATATTCCTAAGTATTTTATTCTTTTCGTTGCAATGGTGAATGGAGTTGTGTCCTTAATTTCTCTATTTTCTCATTATTAGCGTATAGGAATGCAAGGGATTTCTGTGTGTTGATTTTATATCCTGCAACTTTACTATATTCATTGATTAGCTCTAGTAGATTTCTGGTGGAATCTTTAGGGTTTTCTATGTAGAGGATCATGTCATCTGCAAACAGTGAGAGTTTTACTTCTTCTTTTCCAATTTGGATTCCTTTTATTTATTTTTTCTGCTCTGACTGCTGTGGCCAAAACTTCCAAAACTATGTTGAATAGTAGTGATGAAATTGGGCACCCTTGTCTTGTTCCTGAATTTAGGGGAAATGCTTTCAATTTGTCACCATTGAGGATAATGTTTGCTGTGGGTTTGTCATATATAGCTTTTATTATGTTGAGGTATGTTCCTTCTATTCCTGCTTTCTGGAG
>NW_011481037.1:4034-4534 GCF_000754665.1 Bison bison bison | reverse complement strand
AGCCCACTTGGTCATGGTGTATGATCTTTTTAATGTGTTTTTGGGTTCTGATTGCTAGAATTTTGTTACGGATTTCTGCATCTATGTTCATCAGTGATATTGGCCTGTAGTTTTCTTTTTTTGTGGCATCTTTATCAGGTTTTGGTATTAGGGTGATGGCATCATAATGAGTTTGGAAGTTTACCTTCCTCTGCAATTTTCTGGAAGAGTTTGAGCAGGATAGCTCTTCTCTAAATTTTTGGTAGAATTCAGCTGTGAATCTGTCTGAACCCGGGCTTTTGTTTGCTGGAAGATTTCTGATTACAGTTTTAATTTCTGTGCTTGTGATGGGTCTGTTAAGATTTTCTATTTCTTCCTGGTTCAGTTTTGGAAAGTTGTACTTTTCTAAGAATTTGTCCATTTCTTCCAAGTTGTCCATTTTATTGACATATAATTGCTGATAGTAGTCTATTATGATCCTTTGTATTTCTGTGTTGTCTGTTGTGATCTCTCCAATTTCA
>NW_011481037.1:0-426 GCF_000754665.1 Bison bison bison | reverse complement strand
CAAAAAATATATATGAAGTTTGCTTTAAAAGCTGGGGTGTCTTTTTTTTTTGAAAATAATAGTAGGTTATAAAAATGAAAAATAAAGGAGTAATAGAGGACTTAAAATTTTTTTAAAAATTTAAAAAGAAGAATGATAGTAAAAATAGTAAAAATATATCTAGGACTTTCTCTGGTGTTGTTGTGGGCAGTGTGGGGTCAGTTAATTTTCGGGTAGTTCCTTGGTCCGGCTTATATTTCTCAAGATCTATAGGCCCCTTCCTATGTAGTCGGTACTAACTACAGGGTTTTAATCTATTGCATCTGTCACTTCCAAAGTGGTTCCCTCTGTTTGAGCTTCTTCTGTTTGCTGGTCTCTTCAGTGTCTGATTTCCACCCTGACACAAGGGGGCGGTGGTGGACACTTTTTTAGGCTCACTTGTTTAGT
>NW_011481036.1:145115-145921 GCF_000754665.1 Bison bison bison | reverse complement strand
GGGGCTGGCTTGGGTGGCCTCCCTAGACATTGCCCTGTGGGGGAGGGGTCAGTTTGCTCTCAGTCTGTGACTGTCTGAGTGGGGGATGAGGGGGGTTGGCCAGGGGCTTGTCCCCACCACCCCCGTGGGTCTCAGGGAGGCCGGGTGCGACCTCATCTTTCTCATGGTGCTATCCCTGGTGCTACTGGGGTGTGGGGGGTCTCTCCCCTCCCCCACACCAGAATGGGATATGTTGGGGGGTTGGAAGCACTTGAACTTTTTATTTTATTTTATTAAAACGTTGTTACAAGCAGCGTTCTTGAAAGCATTTCATTTTGATTTATGTTCTAAAGAGATGTCCTTTGGGAGGGTGAGACCCTACGCCTTGCTGGGGAGACCAGACTCTGGGCCCTATAAAGCTTGGGAGGGTGAAAGGACAGTGGACTCTGAGGATGACCAAGTACAGAGGCAAGAATCACACCACCGAACAAACTGTGCTCGTGAAGAATGCTTCCAGACCCATCGTCTCATGCAGGAGGGGAGTCTGCCCATTTTCCAGATGAGATAACTGAGGTCCAACAATTAGAGTGACTCACCCTGGGTCACATGGGGCCAGATCGCCCTTGTCTGAAGTCAGAGTCCCTCACGTGTGTCATCTGGGTTGGCCTTGCCTGGAAAGTCCCATGGATGGAGGAGCCTGGTAGGCTCCAGTCCATGGGGTCGCTAAGAGTCGGGTACGACTGAGCGACTTCACTTTCACTTTTCACTTTCATGCATTGGAGAAGGAAATGGCAACCCACTCCAGTATTCTTGCCTGGAGAATCCCA
>NW_011481036.1:139920-141643 GCF_000754665.1 Bison bison bison | reverse complement strand
ATAGCTTCCAGCCTGTCTGTCTGTCTGAGTCCACACCCTGTGCCCTCATTTGCCCGGGTGCCTTGCAAGTTGTGGTCTGAGAGCGGGAGCCTGAGGCCAATCGTGGGAAATGGCACGTTGGAGTGTGCCCTGGGGAGGGGGGCGATGAGGGCAGTGTAGAGAGGTGGGGGGGGAGTGGAGGCAGCTGTTCTCCCCCCAGCTCACCCAGCCCCTCCCATCGTCCCACCTCTCCTGATAATGGGGTTTGCACCATCTCTCTGCACAACTGGAGAAACTCAGGTGATGCAGGTCAGGAGGCTTTTGGCGGGGAGGGGGAGGCGCCAGGAAGTCATCACGTGATTAGTAATAGCTACCTCTGAACCCTGGGGTTGAATGGGGGCCCTGTGAGATCACTGCAGGCAGAGTCTGGGGGTCTGGGCTGCCCCAAGAGGCTGACAGCTTCAAGAGGAAACAGTCAAATCCACCCCACCCCCACTCCCATGTCCATCTAGGGCAGGACCCGGCTAGAAGCCCCAGGCTCCAGGTTCTGTCCAGGGTCACTCAGCCTGGCTCAGGGCAATGGTGGTGGCGGTGGAGGTGGCCGGAGAGGTGGCATTTTGAGAGGCATCTGGAATCAGGATGAACCTCACCATTGTTGTGCCTGAGCTTGGCTGAGGGCAGGCTCAGAGACGGAGTGGGGTTGGGGCAAAGAATAATTCAGCCTGGAGCTCCGAGTGTCTTGGAGGAGCTCACAGGGAGGGGTTGGCAGGAGAAACTGAAGTGACATGTGTTTAAGCAGAGAAGGCTGCTCCTGGCCATGGACAGGTGCTGAAAAGACCGAGGGGACCAGGCGGCGCACCCTGTTGGGAGAAGCTCAAGTGATGGGTTCCAGGACGGGAGGGGAGGGGAGTCAAAGGGGATTGGGGGCAAGGGAAAGGTGGAGAGCCAGGAATGGTCTGGAGCAGGGAGGGAGAGACAGGGTCAGTGCTGGGTGGTATAAACATTGCTCTTCTGTACCTGAGATGGGATGGAGGGGTGGGACTGGTGGCCCAGGAAGGGAAGAGGACCCTGAGGGACTTGAGTAACAAGTGGGGGACTGAGAGGCAGGAGGACCCTGGAGTGCTGGGACTCAGAGAGCCAAGGCAGACCCTGCTGGAGCAGGGTTGGGGGGGTGGCGGGGGAGCTGGGAAGGGGACAGGAGGGGCTCCCTCACCCCTCCCACGACTGGAACCAGTAGTGTCAGCGGCAGGGTACAGGAAGGGCCTCCCGATGCTCCCCTGCCTTACCGACAAGACATTAATACCAACAGTAACACAACTTTATTTGAGGCTTAAAGACGGGGCGGAGCGGGGTGAGATTTGGGGTGGTGGGGCCCATTTTCCGGGAGACGAGAGGATGGGGCGGGGAATGTCACTGGGGCTGATTCTTCGGAGGAGAAGCCGCGTTCAGACCGTTAGATTTTCCCAGCGAAAGTCCCGTCCTTGATCTGCTCTTTCCAGCGCTGCACCTGGGGGTGGGGAAGAGGGGAGTGAGCGCCGTCCTAACTCAGCCGACCCATCCACCCTCGCCCGGCCCGTCCGTGCGGCCCTCTGTCCGCTCACCCAGCTGATGGGGCACAGCGAGTGGTACACGCGGAAGTAGTACTCGCAGGGCTGTGTGCTCTTTCCGCGGCGGTTCATGGTCTTGATGCAGCGATGGTAGTCTGCCGACGGGGGCGGGGCGGGGCGAGCAGGTGGGTAGTCCC
>NW_011481036.1:139116-139254 GCF_000754665.1 Bison bison bison | reverse complement strand
GGCCCAGCCCCGCCGCCTCCCCGCAAGCCCCCGCCTATCCTCTCTTCCCTCCCTTCCAGGACCCTGTCTCACGCCTCCAGGATAGGCCCCGCCCCTTCTGAGATTCAATCCCAGCCCAACCTGGAGGGCCCCGCTCCA
>NW_011481036.1:132790-138656 GCF_000754665.1 Bison bison bison | reverse complement strand
AGGAAACGTTGCGGGACGCCAAGCTAGGGTTGGTGTGAACGATCCCCCCTCCGCCGCCCGCCGCCCCTTCTGGGGCCGACGCGCGCACACAGGCAGCAGTCGCTACTCACTCAGGCCGAGTCTCAGACTCCGGCTTTTAATCTCCGCGAAGCTGGGGCACCATGCGGGCTCTCCCGGGCCTCGGCTCCCGCCCCCCGCCCCGTCCCCTATATAAACGTATAGATAGCTCTGGTCTCTACCCGACAAGAAGCACCCCGCCCCCGCCCGGCCTTTTTAGCAACCTGCTTCTTACAGTAGAGGTGCACAGCACCTGGGGGCCTGTGAGGAAGAGGAAAGAGCCAGGGTAAGGGCCGGGCTCTTGGACGCCAGGGCCAGGTGTCAGGCGTCAGGCGGACCTACAGGGCTCAGGGGCTACCTGGCCCCGCTAGGCTCCTCTGGACACTGGTGACTGAAGTCGAGTCCGTTGCATCCCACTATTGAGACTGCTGCGAGTGCGGCCTGCTGGAGAGAGAGAGAGAGAGAGAGAGAGAGAGAGAGAGAGAAAGCAAGCTAGAGAGAGCTTGGGGGACCCGCGGGGAGAGAGTAGTGAGTGTCGATGGGGGGCGTTCCTGCTCCAGGGCCCGGCAAGCCTGACCTGGAACCCATGTTTCCTCCAAGGTCCCTCCTAGATTTCCCTCCCTCCTGCCTCCTCTGTATCAAGCCTGACTCTGGGTCCTTCACCCCAGCATCCAAATGCACTAACATCTCCTTTCTCTCAAGAAGTCCTCTCATGTCCCACATCCTAAACCAGCTTCCTCTTCAGGTTCCTCCTTCCCTTCCAGGGAATTCCTTGGAAAGAGTTGGTGAACGCCTCCTCTCCCATTCCCCTCTTTACGTGTGTGTGTGTGTGTGTAACGACTGGGGAAATACACACCCTGCAAAAATTACCACTGTAATGATTTGAAAGTGTGCAACTCAGTGGCATTAAATTGCACTCATAATGTTGTGCAACCACATAGTTCCCAGGACGTTTTCATCACCCCAGAAGGAAACCTCACATCCTTGAGGCAGTTGCTCCCCACCCTTTGCAGCTCCCGGCAGGCAGCCACCAATCTGTTTCCTGTCTCTTGGGATTTACCTCATCTGGACGTTTCGTGCAAACCACATCGTACACAACGTGGCCTTGTGTCTGGCTTCTTTCACTCAGCCACGTTTTCAAGAGTTGCAGCTCGGTGATCCTGCCCCGTGCTCGCCTGAGCCTACCCCATTCAAGTCCTCCCTCTTCCCCTCCTTGCTGTTAAATCCAGAGGTTCTGTCTCCTCCCATCTTCCTTCATCTGCTTGCAGCATTCGACACGGCTACTCCCATGATGTTCCTGGTCGTTTTCTTCACTTGGTGGGTTCAGGAGGCTTTTCCGTGCTCACCCTCTCTGACCATGTTTCCCCTTTCCCTAAACACTGTGGACCCTGTCTCCGCCTGCCCTCGCTCGCTGGTGACCTTCCAGGCTCATAGCTTGCGGAAGCTGTCCACGTGCGGGTGAGTCCCCACATCATTCTAGACTTGTGTCCAGCAGCTTACCCCACGTCCTTACCTGACATCTCAGAGGCGAGATGTCCAGGATGGAATTCCCAGTCTTCTCCCTGACACCTGCTCCACCCACAGCCTCTGCTGCCGCACCTTCCTGGTGTCCCAGATCTCAAACCTCAAGGTCACCCTTGGTGCCGTAGCAAACACGCACAGCCCATGAGCTGGCCCGTGGGCTCAACCATCAGAGCATCTGCAGAGCCCCACTCCTCCGTACTCCCATCCCCACCCCTCTGGTCCAAGCCACCATCACCCTGTGCCTCGGTCACCATGGCAACGGCCTGTCCCACTCCTCTCCCAGCGTCCACCCGTCCCCCTCCACCTCTCCACCCTTCAGCCAGAGAGCGTCCTTTCTAATATACGTAAGTTCCAGCCGTCCTGCTCAAAACCCTCCAGGGCCACTCAGCAGCAAACCCACACCACTTCAGGTGGCCTGCAAGGCCCCACATGACCGTGATTCCCACAGTGGGACGTCCCAGAGCTCCGCGTCGGCACGGCACATCACATACTCTCCTGCCTCAGGGCTGTTCTTTCTGAAGGGAACGGATTTCCCCAGATGTCCGCACAGCTTCCTCACCTCCCTCCTTGAGATCTTCACACAGATGACACCAGCTCATTGAGGCCCTCCTGGACCAACTCAACCTGGTACCGGAACCTGCCTACCCCCACGCCTAATTCTCCCTACCCTGCGATGTGCCCAGAGTCCCTCCTGCCTTCTAACATATGATACAATTGATGTGGATTCTGTTGTCAGAGTTGCCAACCTCAGCACTACTGTGATTTTGTGGGGCACCATCCCTTACACTGTGGGATGTTGAGGGGTATCCCTGGGCTCCACCCCAAAGATTCCAGGAGCAACCCCCTCCCCGAATTGCTCAGTGCCATGTCCCTAGTGCATAGAATGATGCCTGGCACCTGGTCGATGCTCACTCTACGCTGAGAGCCCAGAGGGAAGTAAAGGAAAGAGGGAGTGAGCCCCCTGCCTCCTCGTGGACACCAGGTAGACAGGATCATGGCTACCGCCAAATACCTGGGTGAAGGAGCGAAGGCGCCCAGCTCCTTCTTTATCTTCTCCACCTTGGAGGCCTCATCCTTCATACTCTCAATTTCCAAGAGGGTGGGCAGGAGGATCTCCAGGTTTGACCCCACTGTGGCCACAGGGCCCTGGTCTGGTCCCCTCTCAGGCTCTTGAGACACTCTCCTGGGCTGCTGGGAGACCCTGGCCTCCATCTTTGAGATGGGGGTCAGTGAGGTGGGCGACTCGGGTATGTCCTCCCACCTCGTGGAGGGCAGAGGGATAGGAGTCTGAGAGGCAACATTCATCTTGGGGCTGCTGGCCGCACGCCTGGGGCGAGAGGACACGTTGGAAGGTCCCTTTGAGTCCTGGGGCATCTCCTCCACCCTCACCCCCAACTGCGGCTGCTCCCTGACCCCCACCAGCGTCTCCTCCAGCATGGACAAATGGGTGGGGCCGAGGGGTACTCTGCCCATCATGGACAAGTCACACCCCTGTGAAGTTGAGAGCCAGGATGGCAGGTTGACCAGAGCCGACCTCAAGGTGGGGTCCTTGGAGCCAGCGATAATCATCAGCTTGGCAAGGGTGAGCCCTTCCACGGAGAAGGGCCTGGTCTGCTCCTGAGGGGCTTGTTGGATGGCCAGTTTCTTGGTCTTGACCCACTTCTTCTGCTGCCCCACCTCCTTGGATTTGAAGCCTGGCATGTCCAGATCAATCTCCTCCTTCATCATGTGGACCCTGTCTTCTAGCTTTCCCTTGCCCTTCAAGCCGTCCACGGCGATCTCCTGGGCCCTGCGGATCAGGACTTCCTCTGACTTCTTCTCGGTGGTTGTGAAAGGCACCTCCACGGTTGTTTTCTGAGTTCTCGTCTCTACCACATTCTTCTCCTTGGTGCCCATCAACTTCACCGGCTCTGGCTTCTCTTCAGGCTTCCTCTTCTCAAGCACACCCCCCCTGTGGCTTCTGGAGGGCACCACGCTGACGCTGTCAGGGCCCAGTGTCATGCGGTGTTGGGTGGGTGAGGTCAGACCCTTCTGGGATGAGGCAGGTAGGAACACAGATTTCCTGTTGGGAGCAGGGTGGGAAACAGCCTTTGGGGAAACACCAAGTGTTCCTGGGGCCCTCTGAGATGGCACAGCCATGACTGGGGGCTTCTGGGGGATGGCTGGTGCATGACGGGGTTTCTGAGATGGGCCAGGCATGGCTGGGGCCTTTTGGGGAACGGTTGGTACATGAGGGGGCTTCTGAAATGGGGCCTTTTGGGGAACAGGAGGATAAGCTGTGGCTTTCTGGGAGGGGCCGGGTGCAGTGGACATCTGCAGTGCAGCAGGCATGGCTGAGACCCTCTTGGACTGGTCAAGGATGAATGGAGCCTTATGAGGGGCAGTGGGCACGGCTAGGGGCTTCCAGTTGGGTGGCAGAGGCCTGGCCTTCTTGTTGAAACTGGGGAAGTCGGGAGTGTAGGCAGCCGGGTGGATGGAGCAGCTGGACATGGTGCTGGTCTCAGGGTCCATCAGGTTGTCCACATGCTGCTGCCATGCACACATATCCAGGCCGTCACAGGTGCCCAGCAGGGGCATTTCAGGGCTGTCCTCTGAGATACAGTGTAAAGGGGTCTCCAGTAAGCCTGCCAGGCATGCGCCACCCTCAGAGTCAGAGCAACCCTGTGGGTGGGGGACGCAAGGGGAGTGGTGGTCAGGCCGCTGGAGACGGTCAGGCCGCTGGAGACGCCCGGACTCCGGCTGCGGCCCCTCCGCCCTCAGACCCCGGGGTCCAGGTCCCTGGTCCCTCCCCCCTCAGACTCGGGGGTGCAGGCCCCCCGCCCTCCTCCTCAGACCTAGGGGTCCAGGCCCCCAGCCCCTCCTCCCTCAGACCCTGGGGTCCAGGCCCCCCGCCCCTCCTGCTCTGTCTCAAGCGTTGCCCCAGCCCTGGGTATACAACTGCCTTGGGAGAAGACTCCGTGTGGTCCGGTGTGTTGGAAATGATGCTGAAGATGGTCCGAATGGTGATGCTGGGCTTCTCTGGGGGTTAGGGGGAGGGGATGCAGGGAGAGAACAGTCTGAGCCCTCCGCAGAAGGGTCAGAATTTTGGGGGTCCATTCATGGAGGGGGGTGTGTGCTCACCAGAAACTTGGATTTCAGTCTTCGGTCTGCCAGAGGGGAGGTCGGGTTGGGGCCTGCAGGGGAAATTTGGTGTGAGTCTGGCAGCTTCTGCACCGAGACCCACCCCCCGGCCCCCTCTCCCTGCTGGGCAACAAGGCCCTGAGCCTACTTCTTTTCTGTGGATTTCTTCCTGGCGTCCACGTGCTGCAGCTGGGACCACACGAGAGGCAGAGAGTCGCCCACGGCCTGAGACTTGAATTTGCGCTTGAGGGTCTGGCGGTGTGTGTGTGCAGGGGTGGTCAGCAGGTGCAGCCCCTCAACCCCTCACGCCCCACCCTGCTCTCCCCGATCCCCCGCCTCCCCAGGCCCAGCGGCCCACTCACCTTGGCCTTCTGTCTCTGAGCTGTCAGAATCTTGTAAGGAAAGGTGGGCTCGGCAGTCGTGACTGGAAAGAGACGGACCCGTCAGGTCAATGACCCAGGGATGATGGGCGGAGGCCCCGAGGAGACTCTTGGGGGCACTCAGCCAGGGGACAGAGGGGAAGAGAGGGACTGCTGGGGCTCCATCCACGCCTAACGGAGGAGCTGAGACTGGGGGGTGGGCCCAGTGGATGCTCCAGCCAGCTCACCTGAATGTCTGTGGTGGGACGGGACCTGTGGAAGGGGAGGGGAGGCAGTCAGGAAGGGGTCTCCTCCTGGTGTCCACATCTCCACCACCTCCCCAGTCCAGACCCCCCAGCTCCTCCCTCCTCAGACCCGGGGGTCCAGGCCCCCAGCCCCTCCTCCCTCAGACCCGGGGGTCCAGACTCCCAGCCCCCTTCCCAGGGCTCCTATACTTTCATGGCTTTTGCTCCTGACTCGCTCTGGAATCTAGAACCATGGCTGCCCCCAGGGGTCCGTGGGGGTCAGGGCCGCACCTGGAGGCGCCAGGTGGAGGCAGGAGGCCCTAGGTGGGAGAGGCCCGTGGGGGGCGTGTGCAGGGTCCTGGGGGCCCAGGAAGTGGCGGGCTGCTGGAGCTGGCTGATCAGGCGCATCCAGCGGTCGAACAGGAAGCCGACCTCGCTGTCGGGGGCGTCCAGCTCTAGGTAGTAGTAGCGGCCTGTGACCAGGCGCAGCTTCAGGCGCCAGGCGGACAGGTCGTGGACGTAGAGGTGGGCCAGGTCCAGCGGGATCATCCTGGGAGGGGG
>NW_011481036.1:130773-131891 GCF_000754665.1 Bison bison bison | reverse complement strand
GTGGGGAGGAGCCTTCCTCGGGGCTTTGTGACCTCATGGACCACAGGTGCGGCGCTCCCTGGGAACTCCCCAGGGACAGTGGGCTCCCTTCTCCTCCTCCTGGGACCCTGCCCCGGAGTCGCAAGGGCTGGGGTGGGTGAATCAGAATACCCCCTGCAGACCTAAACTAGACAACCCAGGGCCCTGGGAGGGTCCCTCTGGGAGGCTGTAAACGGATAATTAAATCCAAGGGTTTCTGACTCTTCAAGAGGGGGAGGCTTCAGTTACAGTCCCCACTTGCCAATGACCCTTTGCCAGACCCGGGGGAGGGTCCATGCTGCCAGGGGCCTCAGTTTCCCTGTATCTAACTTGTGTCTGTGGTAGTGGTTGCCGTACATTGTTACAACGAACTTGTAATGGCCCAGTGCTGTATGTTCCGACATCAGGTTTGGAATGAGCCAGACTGGGCAGAGTCAAACTGACTCTCCCTAGCTGTGTGGCCTGTTCCCTCCTCTGTAAAATGAGGGGGGTGGGTACTGGGGAGTGCAGGGAATCTTGTAAATAAAACCCCACACTTAGGGCCTGGCCCAGAGAAGGCCTGCAGTGAATAGTCATTCTTGTCCCTTTCTGAGGTCTTTTGGGGAGGGTGGGTGCTGCTACTCTGTCATTCTAAATATAGTGTTTTGCAAAATACGTGGTCATTGTAATAAAAATTCTGGAAAATACAGAGAAGCACAAATAATAAAAATCACCAGCAACCCCACCCCCACCTTCTACCTGAGCTGGCCATTGCCAACATTTTGGTGTATTTCCTTCTAGGGTTTTAAGATAATCCATATATCTATCCCTATCTACATACCTACATGTGTAAACACACACAACGGGGATCACAGTGGTTTGTAGCCTGCTCCTCCTATGCCAAAGGCAGGCTCTGTTAACATCTCTCTTCACGGCTGCCATGTTCTGTCACATAGATAGGCACTATAATTTATATAACCATCCCCTACTGTTGGGCACCTAGTCTGTTTTCAATTTGCTGTTGTAAACACTGCCATAAAGGACAGCCTTGAACTTGCAACTTTGCCCTGTACTAGTAAACTTCTAGAATCTTTCATTAAGTATTTATTGAGTGCCTATGA
>NW_011481036.1:130456-130673 GCF_000754665.1 Bison bison bison | reverse complement strand
TAAGTGGATGTGTATGACGAATTTAATTCCCCCTTCTCCATCTCACAAAGGTTTCTCACATTTTTGTACAAAAACCCAGACCTCCTTTCCCCCTCCCTGCCCACCCCAACACAAAAAGTTAATAGTTTAATAAATAATAATATGCTCCTGCCCAGGCCCAGAGGGGTGGGGGTCAGGGAGACCCTGTGGCCAGACTTATTAGAGACCCACGAATCTG
>NW_011481036.1:129478-130356 GCF_000754665.1 Bison bison bison | reverse complement strand
CCAAAATAAATAAATAAATAAGATCTGGCTTTGAATGGCGCTGGTGGCTCTGGGCGGAGGGTCACAGCCGAGTCTTCAGCAGCAGCAGGCCCCGCACGGCCCAGTCGAGCGTCAGCTGCAGCCCCCCCAGGATGGCATGGGCCGCCCGGATGCCCCCCCAGGCTGAGGCCGGGGGTGCCAGGGGGGGTGCCGGAGGGTCTGGGGGTACCTGGGGCAGGGCCAGGCGGGACATCTGCCAGGAGAGAACAGAGGGCTAGCGTCAGGCCAGGGGTGCAGCAGGGTGTCCAAGTAGGGGGAGGCGTTTGAGGCCTGTGCTGAACCAGGGTTGCAGGAGGGCCAGGGGGCCTCTTTCCACAGCGTCTCGGGGCTGGAAGCTGGGGTGTCAAGGGAGAGAGTCCTGCAGGATGCTGAGTTCAGAAGTTTGAGGATGGGGTTCCAGAGTCAAGTTCAGGGGGCTGGGGTGGGTCTGTAAGGTCAGGGCTGGGATCCTGGGGCTGAGGTCTTAGATGTGAGGTCTCTGGGATCAAGCTCAGACACTCATGGATGAGGGCTGGGGCCTCCAGTCTGGGGTCTCAGAGCTGAGAATCGGAGTCTGAGTTCCAGGGCCTTTGGGCTCATGTCCAGGAACTGAGGACTGAAGTCTTACCACCTCAGGGTCTTGGGTCTGGGGTTTAGAAAGGCAGGGTCTTGGGGTCTTAAGGGGTCACAACCTAGGTCTGAGCTCTTGGGGACTCAGGGCTCAAGGTCTGCGGTCTTCTAGTTGGAGACCTCAGGATCTAGGTCCTTGGGGTCTGGGGCTTGCAGAGGAGGGTCTCCAGGCTGGTTTTGAGTCAGAGCTCATCCTTATAGGATCTGGGGTCTTAAGGTGTCAGGATCTC
>NW_011481036.1:128923-129378 GCF_000754665.1 Bison bison bison | reverse complement strand
GGGGGGGGGGGGCGGGTCTCAGGGTCTGGAGGTTCAGAATTCCCTGGGCTTGGGGTCTGGAATCTTCCTGTCTTGGGGCCAAGGTCTCCAGGTCTTGGGATGAGGGTTTGGACTCTCAAATCTTAGGACTTCAGGGTGGGAGACTCGGAGTCACAAGATCATGGGGTCTGAGTCTCCAGGTGAGAGTTTAGAGTTTCCAGGCAGGACTTCGGAGTCCCGGGGCTCAGGGACACAGAGGGAGGGTCTCAGAGTGGGCCTAGAGTCTGGGGCCTCAGGGACAGGGGGAGGGTCTCAGAGTGGGCCTGGAGTCTGGGGCCTCGGGGACACAGAGAGAGGGTCTCAGAGTGCCCTGGAGTCCAGGGCCTCAGGGACACAGAGAGAGGGTCTCAGAGTGGGCCTAGAGTCCGGGGGCTCAGGGCCAGGTCATCGTACCAGGAGCTGCAGCCGGCGCAGCA
>NW_011481036.1:128265-128823 GCF_000754665.1 Bison bison bison | reverse complement strand
GTCAAGGAGCGCCTGGCAAGCGCCCACACCAGCCCCCAACCCCCTGCACCCGCTTCACTGGCCCACTCCCGCCCTTACCTGCAGCGCTCCCAGCGCCCCCGCACTCATGGCCAAGGTGGGGAGCGAATCCAGGCTGTGGTCTCCGTCAGCTGGGAATTTGTCTCTCTTGGGGGGAAAAGAGGCCGTGAGAGGGACCCAGACCAGCTCCAGGGGGTCCTTCCTCCCCCACCACACGCCCCTGACCCCCTTTCCCCCCTGTCTCGGCCACCCTGGTAGCCCAGAAGCCCTCCGGGTCTCGGTCCTGGCCCCTGCCCGTCCCCTGCAGGCTGTCCTACCAGCTGTGCGGCCAGCTGCCGAGTGTCCGCCAGGAGGGAGCGGGTCAGGAGGACGGCGCTGTCCAGCTCAGCGCGAGGGTCCGGGGAGGCCCGCGGCGGGGCGGGCGGCGGCCCCGGGGCAGCAGCTCTATCGGGCCACAGGCTCAGGGCGGCCAGGACCAGGCAGCAAACACCTGGGGAGGTGGAGAGGTCCGGGGAGAGGGCAGCGGCTCAGCCCCGACCG
>NW_011481036.1:122366-127464 GCF_000754665.1 Bison bison bison | reverse complement strand
GCCCTCTGCCTCAGTTTCTCTCCTGGAGCCTGACGGTTGGGGTCCCCGGGTGTTCGGGGCCCTCTGACGCCCCGGGGGTCCCGGGCCCTTCGGGCTCAGCCCCTGGCGTTTGTCTGTCTGTCCGTGAGCCTCGCATCTCTGTCTCTTCGCCTGGCGCTGTCCCGTCGGGGTCTTCGCGTCCCTGACCCGGCCTCGCACCCCTCCCGCTGCCCGTCCCTTGCCCAGGCCCCCTGCGCGCCCAAGGCCCTGCTCGCTGCGTCCCCGCCTCCCCATCGCTGCCTCGCGCTCCTCCGGCGCTCTGTCTGCTCCCCACCCTTCCAGCGACGGTCCCTCCCTCCGCTGTCCCTCCCCGTCCACCCCCCCCAACTCCCCGCTCCAGGAACTTGAACCAACTTACTGTTCATGTCCCCACAGGGCAGGGATTCCCCAGGGCAGGGGGCAGGGGGCTGGGGGCCTTTAACCCTTCCCTGTCCGCTGCCGTGGGAGCCCTGGGGGTCAGCTGGGCCTCGGCCTGGGGAGGGGAGGCATGTGCGTGTGAGCAGAGAGGGCCGCGGCAGTGAGGGAGTGTGCACGCCTGGGGGGTTATATAGGGGGCCGAGGCGGGCGGGCGGGGGGCAGGCGGCAGGGGAGGGCGGCCTGACACATCCTGACTCACCCTCCCTGCCTGCCTTTTCCATTCAGACGGAGCCGGCTGCCTCGCAGGGCTCACGCCGCCGCCGCTCTCGGAGGAGGGCACGGAAGGAAAAGTTGGAAAAGTTGAAAAGGGAAAGGGGGGGGTGGTCGGAGAGGGGCTGGTGAGGTCATTGGCGTCCCCTCCCTCCACCTCCTCGGCCGGCCGCCGGGGCAGACACACTCTGTTGAGAACGGGGCCTGGCTGCAGGGCGGGGGGGCCCGGGTGGACCGTGGCTGGCAGAGAGATGGGGAGACGGGGAGCTGAAGATGGGGGCTGGAGGTGCGAGCGCAGAGACACTTTTAG
The DNA here is from genome assembly GCF_000754665.1 of Bison bison bison. NCBI lineage: Eukaryota > Metazoa > Chordata > Mammalia > Artiodactyla > Bovidae > Bison > Bison bison. The sequence continues at coordinate 126,488 of NW_011481036.1, read as the reverse complement.
GAACAGAGAGGGAGGGGGCTGCAGAGACCCAGACCCAGGCAAGGAGGTCCAGACACACAGAGAGATGGGCCGCAAGACAGCGATGGAGCGTCTGAGATGCAGAGAGAGATACACAGAGATCTCCCCAGAGAGACAGAGACAGCCAGAGAAAACCAGCGGAGAGAGGTGAGGTCCAGGAAGCAACACAAAGATAGCAGGAGAGATTTGGAGAGACCCTCCCCCCAAAAAGGAAAAGAGACAGAGACAGGTGTGTCCGAGAAAGGCGAGGCAGGGCAGCAGCAAACAGAGACACAGGCAGGGTGACAGAGATGCAGCCACCCCCAGGGGCCGAGGTCCCGAGAGAGGCAAGGGGTCAGCCATGGGGACCGACAGAGGGGGGCCATTCTCCCAGAGACACATGGGAACGTGGAGGGAGAGGACCAGAGGCAGAGACAGGGAGCAGGGGCGAGAGACACCCAGCAGGTGTGGGACCTCGGACACGTAGCTTCACCTCGCTATGCCTCAGTTGCTCTGTCTGTGAAATGGGGACACCCCAGGCACCCTCCCCAAACGCCTGCGCAGGAGACAGTGAGTTCACTCCTGTAAAGTCACAGTCAACTCTCGGTCGATGTGAACCATTGCCATTCTCACGGGTGATGTTTTATTAACATATCCAGGGAGACAGATACAAAGATGTGGCCCCTAGGGAGATGGAGATGGGGAGACAGGGAGAGCGCTAGGGGTGGGCAGGGATGGGAAGAATACGTGCAGAGAGGCGGAGAAGCGGACAGGGGCTGGAGCCGGAGGGGGACACAGATTCCAGGGGACAGCGATGCCAATACAGACGCACATATACCGGGGAGCACCAGGGGTACGGAGCAGAGGTGGCTCCCGGGGTTCATGGCAGGACGAGTGAGGGACCCAGGCAGGAGACCAAGCCCCCAGGAGCAGCCCCTAGGATTAAGGTAGCAAAGGAGGACGGAGGAACGTGAGACGTCAAAAGGTGACCAGGACTTTCGAAGGTCTCCCTGCAGAGCACCCCCCGCCACGCTGTCCCCAGACTGTGCTAAGCGGCTGCCAGGGAGACCCTTGGGATGGATGGAGGCTGGAGGCCCCCCTCCCATACCCCACCACTTGGGGGGCGACTGCTGAGGCCCCCGGGGAGGTGAGGTCACAGCCCCCCACGGTGGGACATGACCTCATCGCCTCAGGTGAGAGCTCGCTCTGCCTTTCTCAGTCTGCCTGGCCACCCCTGCCAGGGCCCCCCAGGGGCCCTCCCCAGCCCCCGCGAGCGCTGGGACCCAGGCCTCTGACCACTGGGTCTCCGCCCCTCAGGGGGCCTGTTTCCGGCTGAGTCAGCGTGGGGGGCCCGAGGCTGCGTCAGTGAGGGGAGAACTGACGTAGCCCCCCCCAGACTGGCGGGGCCAGCCAAGGTGACTCAGGCCACCAGCCTGGGGGATGGCCTGGCCCGAGGGGGTGTGGGGGCCTGGGCCTGGGGCCAGCCGTTGGAGGGCAGCCCCTCCACTGACAGGGGGCAGGGCAGGGGAGGTGCCAGCCCCCACCCGCTGCTTCAGCCGAGGATCACAAGAATGCCCCCCAGCCTCCGCCCTCTCTCTCGGGGGTCCAGACCCCCGGCCTCCACCTCCTCCTGCATGTCCAGGAGCCCAGTTCCCACCCCTCCTCCCGCAGACCCAGGTGTCGTTCAGGCGGGAAACCTTCGTTTCTCGAAAGAAAGACGGAGAGACCTTGTGGGCATGCTACAATCTGGGGAGTGCAGTCCAGAGTCCGGGTATGGGTCAGCGGCCCACGCCCAGTGCCAGCCCCCTCCTCGGCCCCCACCTTGAGGGCGTGGGAGTCATCTCCCCACTCAGGGTAGGGGGCGGGCTGCAGGGGGCTGGTGGGAGTTCTCAGGTCTCCCGGGTCTTCCCCGAAGGTGGGGACACTTGGGCCACTTCTGCAGAGAGGCAGAGACAGACCTCAGGGAAAGACACAGTGGAGATCACAATGACAGGAGATGACAGTGACAAAGGGAGACGGGACCACACTGAGGCACCAGAGAGAAAGAGATGCAAACAAACAAAACGTTGGAACCCACAGAGACACAGAGAGACAAGCTCAGGGACTTAGAGGCAAACACGGGGAGAGGCCCAGAGGGGATTCGGGCGCTGACGGGTGGTCACAGACGCGGGGGGTGAGGGGGGATGCCGCTGGGAGATGACGGGCCCCAGGGGGTCCTTGCTCATGGGCTGGCCCCCGGCTGAGGTGGAGCTGGCCGGCGTGAGGTCAGCAGGTCCGAGGCTGTGTGTGTCCGTCTGTCTGTCCCTGGGGGGTCCTGTCTGGCCTCTGGGGGGTGACGGGGCAGGCGGGCCGCAGAGGCAGCCCAAACCTGTCATTAGCGGTGAGGGCCATGACGGTGGGCCCCCCCAGCCCCAAGCCGCGGTCCAGGGCCCGCGGCCCCGCCCCCCACCCCCTCCTTGATCCCTGAGGAATCCCGGGAATTGGGAAGTGGGTCCAGATGATGTTGACACAGGAAATGGTCAGCAGCTGCTGGGCCTCAGCCCCGCAACCCCTCTGACCCCCACCCCCGGCCCCCTGCCGAGCCCCTCTGACCTGTGTCATCTCTGACGAAGGCAACCCCAGCCCCACTCAGCACCCACCGGGATGTTTACAGGAGGTCGGGAGGCCGGGAGGCAGCCTCACAGGGCTTCTGGGGAGGGGGCTCTGGACTCCTGGTCAGCTGCCCTCAGACCTCGGCCCTGCCCCCTGCACCCTCAGCCTGAGTCAGGACCCCCCGGGCCACCTCTGTCAGACCTGAGTCAGGACCCCCGGCCCCCCTCCTCAGACCCAGGGGCCCAGGACCCCAGCTCCTCCTCCTCAGACCCGGGGGTCCAGGCCCCCGTCCCCTCCCCCCTCAGACCTAGGGTTCCAGACCCCACGCCTCCTTCTCAGATCCGGGGGTCCAGGACCCCAGCTCCTCCTCCCTTAGACCCAGGGATCCAGACCCCCAGCCCCTCTTCCCTCAGGAACACAGGGGTCCAGACCCCACATCTCCTCCTCAGACCCAGGGATCCAGACCCCCAGCCCCTCTTCCCTCAGGAACACAGGGGTCCAGACCCCATGCCTCCCCATTCAGACTCCAGGTCTGAACACTCCAAGGGCAATGAGCCCCATCCTCACTGGCTGAAAGCTGAGCGCAGGTTCAGGGGAGAACTCAGGATCAGTTCCCAACCCAGTCCCCAGGTTGGCCTCCTCCCCTACCACTGGGGAACCAGACCAGAAGCCTGGGGACCCCAGTTGGGTGTGTTTCCCCGTTCGCGGGTGCAGAAACTGAGATGCGCTAGACGGGGCTCCTTTCCTATGACCCCCCCTCCCCCCCCCCGCCGCCCCACCAACCAGGCTTCAGAGCTCTTGGATCCTGGGGGTCCCAGCCCTCTGGTTGGTTACACATTCCCCATCGGGGGCCTGGGTGCCCTTGGGACCGGGGGGTGCCTGAGCAGGAGCTATGTGGCCTGACCCCCATTTTCCTCATCACCCTCCTAGGTCTGGTTGCTCGGGAGCCTCCCTAACAATGGGGCTCAGTGAGGTCCTCTGGGCCTCAGGCCCCCCACCCCTGGTTGCTAGGGAGGCCCTCCCCCTGGCAACCAGGTCTGAGGAGCTTTGGGGCCCCCTGGACCTTCCCCTCAGGCATCAGTTTACTAAGCAGAGGGAGGCCTTGGCAAGAGGTCTCGGGGTGCCCACTCTTGGGGTCCCCTGGTTGGCAAAGGGGAGATGACTTAGACTCCCCCTTGCTTTGCACCCGGTTGTTGAGAGGGCTCTTCTAACACCAGGGCCCCATCCCACCCCAAGGCCCCTTCCACCTGGTTGCTAAGGAAGCAACTCCCTAGCAACCAGGCATGACCAGGCCAGTGTGACCCCCCCCTTTTTTGCTTCCCCACTGCTGAGGGGGCTCCCTAGCAACAGAACTTAGAACTTTAGGGGTCAGGCAGGGAGGTGGGCGGGGCCAAGCCGGTTGCTGGGGTGATGGCCTTCAAGGTCTCTCCCCACAGAGGCCCCAGAAGGCTGGGGAGGCAACATGGTCGGCTCTGGGATCCCAGCTTTGGGTCTCCTCCTGCTCATGCAGGGCTCAGCAGGTGAGGGCGCTGG
>NW_011481036.1:121331-121518 GCF_000754665.1 Bison bison bison | reverse complement strand
TGTGTGTGTTTTGGGGGGGGTCTTGGGCTGACGGGGGTGGGGGCCTGGGCTGTGATCACAGGGGATGCGAGGGGACAGGCGTTTGGAATGAGAGAGGCCCAGAGTAAGTGCGGAGGATCTGAGCTGAGAGGTACTTGAGCTAACGGGCACCCTGAGTTTGAGTGTAGGTCCCGGGCTGTAATCAGCG
>NW_011481036.1:117853-120953 GCF_000754665.1 Bison bison bison | reverse complement strand
CTGCCACTGTCTGACAGTCTCTGCTGCCCACCCGCCGGCCTGTGGGATCCTGCGGCCCTTGGGCCAGCAGCCGCTCGCCCTGCTTTCCACCGACGCTGGACGACTGCAGGCCTCGGCCTCGGGACGGAAACCTTCCCGGAAGCTCCTTACGGTTGAAGACTCATCCTGCCCGGCCCCCTTCCTCCCCTCTTCCTTTCTCAGGAGACAGAGCCCACACCAGCCTACCCTCCACACGTGTTTTGTGTTTTCCCCAATAAATATCTTGCAGTCTTTGTCCCTCGTCTACCTCTCCAGGGACCCAAACTAACCGAGGACACTGGGCTGCAGGAGGTCTGGATGGGGGGTTGGGACTGGGCTTGAGATTCTGGCTCCCTCGCCGACCCCCCCCCCCACCCCCACTCCCCGCCCCTGGCTCCTGTGCCCCCTCCACAAGGGGGCAGCCTGGACAGCTGGGCTCCTAGGGCCCCTTCCCCTACTCCAGCAGTGTCCCTCCCCAGACAGACATGCAGTGCTGAGAGGCAGAGCCGTTTATCTGGGGCAGGAGAGATGGGAGACAGGCAGGCGTATCCTGGTGGCCAGGGGCTGCTGGGGGTGGCAGCACGTCTCCATCGGGCGCTCACAGCTGGGGCCACGCGTTCATCTGCAGAAGGGAGGGTGGGGTTAGTGGCGGCTCAGGACCCCTGCATCCCAGGTCCACCACGCACGGCCAGGGGCCCCTTCCTCCTGCTTTGGCCCCTCACAACGGACTCTCACACTTGCTCATTCAGGGCTCCTCCGTTCTTCACAGCCTGCTGTGCAGCAGCAACTGCGCCTTTAACGCAGTGGACCCCAGGGGTACAGGGTGGGGGATGAGAGGCAGGCAGAGGCCGAGAGAGGGAGAGAGAGAAGTCGAGGGGACCACAGAGGCACAATGATACAAAGGGACACGGGAGATGGACTGTGACAGACACAGGGACACAGAGAGACAGAGAGGCGGAGACAGAGAAGATTACACGGGGGAGAAACGACACGGGCTGGTGCTGTGCATCTCAACGTGTTTTGGTCCCAGAGGCAGAGAGGAGCGCCTCGAGGCCCACCCACAGTCCCTCTGTTCAGCTTCCAGTTCTCTGTCTTTTGGGTGCTGGAGCCACCTCGCCCTGCCCTTGGTAAGAGTCCTGTCTTTGGACAGGCCCGTTCTCCTTCTCAGAGGGGCCTAGAGTCTGATCAGCTTGGCCAGTTTCTGGCAAGTGGTTCTGGCAGCAGAGGCCCGCCACAGCTGGCTTAGACTTCTGGGCAAGGTAAACTGTTTCCAGGGGGTAATGTTAACCACTGCTGGTTATTTCTGCATGGTATGTCAAATTGTGTGTTAGCTCATGCTTTGTCTATGCAAACATTTGTTCGTCTTCAACTGTTTCCTCATCTGAACCACAGAACGTAGCATATGATCTGGGTGACTAGTCTCGAAATTCTCTCTCACACACACAAAAGGTATATAACTAGCATCCTTCTGGTTGAGAGGAGGAAAGTTAATTTATCACCAGTAGAGAATGTCTTAGGACACGGATTTAATTCGTTTATGGAACCCCTCATTTGGGAAACTGGTTCGGTCATCCACCCATTGTTCCACTTACCTATTCACCTACCAACCAATCCTTTCATCTGTCCTCTCATCTGTCTGCCTACCCATCTGACCCAAATCCATTCAACTATCCATCCACCTAACTGCCATCAATCAGTCCCACTGTACTGGGAATTCCCTGGAGGTCCAGAGGTTAGGACTCAGCACTTTCACTGCCGTGGACCTGGGTTCAGTCCCTGGTCAGGAAGTTTAAATCCGACAAGCCACACAGTGCAGCCAAAAGCAAAATACCAAAACCCCCACTGTATCCATCCATCCACCCACCTATCCATCAACCAATTCATCCATCCATCCATCCATCACTCATCTATCCATCCATCACTCATCTATCCATCCATCCACCCACCCACCCAATCATCAGCCTCTGACTTCCTGAGTTCACTCTTAGCTGGAGAATGCTAAGAACAAAGACACCAGAGACCCAGATCTTACCCTCTAAGGTCTCCCTCTTGGGTGTGAGAGACAGTATCAGTACACACACACACACACACACACAACACATGGCAATACAGACAATAAAAGAGGGTAACTCAGACCATGAGAAGACCCAGAAAAAGGCACTGAAATCGGAGTAGGATCATAAAAGACATCTGGTAAACTCTCTGTGCAGAGTGAAGACTACAAGTGCGCCCGATGAAGGTAAAGGCGTGGACAGAGGCCAGTGGTGTGAGACATCCCGACCATGATGGACAGGGGTGGGGGGAAGGGCTGTCATCATCACTGCAGAGAAGGCAGGAGAGTGGGCGACACACACAGTGAGCGGCTTGGATTCAACCAGAGGGCAGCAGGGAGCCACAGCAGGTCTCTGCACTCTGGAGAGTACAACAACTAGCCCCCCTTGGGCAAGAGGTGGCACCTTTTGGGGACCTCAGTGTCCTCCCTGGGATGTTACGGTAATACTAGTGACCTCAGAGACTGTTACATTGGGAGGACTGGATGGGAAATGAGACTGGGTGTGCCTGGAGACTGGAGACACTGGGACCAATATCCCCAAATATCCAAGGAGCCGATAGTGACTCTCCGGCCCTCATGGCTGAGGTGTGTGTTTAGTCGTTCAAGTCATGTGCGATTCTTTGCAACCCCATGGACTGTATGTAGCCCACCAGGCTCCTCCGTCCATGAATTCTCCAAGCAGGAATTCTGGAGTGGGCGGCTAGGCCCTTCTCCAGGAGATCTTACTGATCCAGGGATCGAACCCACGCCTCCTGCACTGCAGGTAGACTCTTCACCATTTGAGCGACCTGGAAATTCCCACGTCTGGGGACGGGCTCTCATTTGTCTCTCTTGGCCTACACTCACGCGTACTGTCTCTGGGTCTTCGTCCTCTGGTCTCTGCGTTCTTCGCTCCTCTCCCTCCCGATCTTGACCTCTACCTGTCTCTCTTCCCCGCGTGTCCCTGTCCCCGTCTCTCCACCTCCCTGTCCCTTTGACGTCTCTCCCCTCGTCCCCGCCCCGCCCCGCCTCCCCACCCCTCACCTCGGG
>NW_011481036.1:106385-116986 GCF_000754665.1 Bison bison bison | reverse complement strand
GGGCCCCCTGTGCCCCCAAGGAGTCTGAAGCCGCACGTGGTCCAAATTCAGGACTTTGTGATGGCGGCACCGTAAGGCGCGGGGGGAGCCCTGGCGTTGTTTCTCTGCCTGCCTCCCGCGCCTCCTGGGCAGTGGGCCCCGCGGTGGAGACACGTGGGGTCAAAAAACAAGGATCAGACAAAGCCCTGGATCCCCAGGAGGAAGCAGAGGATCAGCAAGTCAGGGCGCCTTAAGGGATGGAAGTGGGCACTTATTGCCTGCCTGCCGAGGTCGCCTGTGTGGTCCAGAGAGAATGATCCCAAAGACAGAACTGTGGATCCGACTCACAGGAACTCTGTCGCCACCATCAGATTTAAAGCACGCCACTGGAAGGAGCAAGGCAAACCCCAACGTCCCTGTTTCCTCAGATTTCTCCTGGGGCCTCGGGACTGTCGGGACTCATTAGGGGCAAATCCAAGGGCAAGGAGATGGACAAAGTCTCTGCCCTCGAGGAGTTCCTGGACATAATCACGAGTTGTCCTGATGGAGGTGACATAAGGCCCTGTCGTTCCTTCTGTTCACTTGGGAGTCTCGCCAGGCTGCGACAGAGATGTATCAGGCGAGGTTCTTTCCCCTTAAGGAGGACCCTGACAAGAGAAAAGAAAAGTTGCATAAAGTGTAACGGCCGTGAACGGTGCTGGTGGGAATGGGGCGCCAGGCCGCAAGGTACAGGGAAGAGGGGGAACGGGAATGGAAGCTCTAAGAGAACCAGAGGTTTCGCAGGCAAATCTCCTCTCCTCCAACACAACTCGCCCTTAGAGGAAATCCACGTCCCCCCAGGGTGGCGGACTGCGAAAAAGTTCGGTCCAACTTCTCTCTAGACTCACAGGGTTCAGGCGTTGAAGAGGGGCCGGGGGAGGGCGAATTGAGAGAAGGGGCTCCCGGGGATAGCCGAAGCTTTCCGAAGGTGGCCGAATGGAGACCGAGTGTTTCCGAAGCGATCCGAGGTGGGCATGGGGGCAAGAGGACGGAAGGTGGCCCTCTTTCCGAAGGGCGTTTCCGGAGAGTTCCGAAGATGTTCGAGCGGGCCTGCTGCCTTCGTCGGGAATAGCCGACGGTCTACGAAGAAGCTGGAGGCCCTTGAAGTTCCTGGAACTAGGGTTAAATAGTTCACGCACTCACAGGTTCATTTATCAGACAGATGTGTAGTGAGCACCCATACTGTGCCAAGCATTGGGTGGCCATGTTGGAAAGAAGCCTCTGAGGAAGGGGACTTGGGGGCCTCTGGAGCGATACCTGTTCGGAAATCCGGCCGTGGAGTTCCTAGGACACGTGAAGGGCCCTCCCTAGCGGAAGGTTTCCGAAGGGCCCCGAACGGTTGGCGACTGGCTGGCGGAAATAACCGAACGTTGACGAGCTGCCTCGGAGACGGGGGTAGCCGACGGCACGCGCGTGTCCAGACAGGAAGCGGAAATGCGTGTCGATATTAAAGGCGTCGCCCCGCCCCCAGCGTGCCTCTTTCCGTCTCCGGCCGCTGCACCGAGAGGACGTGAGTGGAGGCTTCTTCCTCTTCCCGCGTGCCTATCTCTCCCGCCCGCTGCCTGTGTTTGTGCCCCGTCCTGGTCGCTCTCACCGCGCCCCTCGCGTTCTTGGCTGCTCTTCGGCGCTGCCGCCTTAGGTCTCTGTGGTTTCTCATCGCCTTGTCCCCTGTAGTGAGTCTCGGCCGCCTGAGTTTAGCCCCGCCGCCTTAGGCCGCTCAGCCCCACCTGGCAGACTTCTAGGCGCCCTCGGCCCACGTGGTGCCCCCCCCCCCATTCCCCGCGACGACCCAGAACACCCCTTCTCTGTGGTCAGGTTTCTGCCTGCTGCTCCCCTGACGTTTCCCGTGCCCCTTTCCCCGCAGTCGACGCCATGTCCGCGCATCTGCAATGGATGGTCGTGCGGAACTGCTCCAGCTTCTTGATCAAGAGGAACAAGCAGACGTACAGCACCGTAAGTGGGGCCCGGACGCCTTGGTCGGAGGGAGGGGCCTGCACTATCTCCTCACGGCCGCGATTCGTTCCTGTTCCCAGGAGCCGAATAACCTGAAAGCGCGCAACTCCTTTCGCTACAATGGGCTCATTCACCGCAAGACCGTGGGTGTGGAGCCGGCGGCGGACGGCAAAGGGGTCGTGGTGGTGATGAAGCGGAGATCCGGTGAGCCTTTACCCTGGCTGGGCCCAGGCAACTGACCCCCATCCGGGGCAGGGGGCTGTGGCTTTTCAGTGTCGGTGCTTGTGCTGTTGAATCAGGATTCCTGGGCTCGAGGTGTTTGCTTGGGAGGCTGGTTCCTTTCCAAGCGAGCCTACCAGTTACACGAGCTCATCATCTGAAAAGCGGAGAAATTTATAGGACCGGAGTCAGGACTACAAAATTGCCGCTGTTTGATGTTGTTTTAAGAATAAATTCTTGAAGCACCCCAGGTGGAGGTGGGCGTTAGTCTCTCCACAAGTGGGGAAACGGAGGCAAACAGATGAGGGACCGACCTTTAATTCCCACATGTGGAAAGTGAAGCTTCTGAAGCAGTAGTTAGACTCGAGTTGTGGCTAGGGGAGCTCAGAAGGAGGTCTCAGCATCCCATCCCACCCCCCCATAAACTGGTTTCCCCCACAGACTTGCTCTTTAGACTCTTAGAGGGGTCAAGGGGAAGAGGGGTTTCTGGATAACAGCTGAGTTAGTGTATCACACCTTCAACACTTGTTTTTAAATGGGCACTGGGTTTTATGAGATAGGAACGAGCTTTTCCAGGTCCCTGATTGATTTCTCTGTGGGTTCTGACTTCTGTGTCCTGTTCATTGACAGCACCGACCACAGCTGCTGCCTTGTGGGTCTCACAGGGACGAGGGTTAGCCTCTCTTCCCAAGAGTGCAGTCCCGGGGCAGCCAGTTGGTTATGCTGTTAGGCTTCCCAGATTCCCACACTCTTGAGAACCCTGTTCTCGGGTGCTGGGTCCCAAAACCCTTGCTTTGTCTTGTTGGATTGTTGGTGGCTCTTTCTGGGCTGTCAGAAACTGGGTTGACCTGAGGGGGTAATGTGGGCTCCCTTCTGGGGTCAGCGAAGGCTAACATCAAACCTCCAGTGTGGTACGGGGTCCTGGGCTTCTTGGGGGCACCCAGAAGCATAGGATGCAGCCAGGACCCCATCAGCTCTGAGGCACAGTAAAGGGAGGATTTCATTTCCATCCTGCCTGGGCAGTAGAGAGCAGACTCCAGCTGTGTGCAGGTGAGGGGCGGATGCTCTGCACACCCAGACACACACAGACACACACACACACAGACACACGCACGCACGTACGCTGCCCTTCCTCCAGTCCCTCCTGTGGGTCCAGATCACCCCTCATTGTTAGGGGCCAGGCCTCAGAGCTCAGCCTTTTGGACTTTGTTGCCCAGACTGTGGTCGCTTGGGCCTGGGAGGGTGTGGACGTGAGAGGAGCAGAGCTGCTTTCTGGGGAGCACTCACTGCCTGGCCCGTGCGGCGCCAAGTGCCCGCCTCAGTTGGGCTGAGACGACTGCTGTGCACACGCGACCTCACACATGAGAGTCCACCTTTGTCCAGTGAGCTGAGCAGTGTTGTCTCCGGGCTGGGGTAGGGAGGAGACACCTGTATTGGTGCAGGGCCTGGCCTGTGGTCGTCCCTATGAATGTGCCCTACGTGGAGCTGGGAGACGAGGCAGCCTCCTGCACTCACACGGTCCAGGCACTCGGTGTCTCTGGGTGGGATTCTGCCCTCACAACAGGTGTGGGCACCGACGTTCCAGACCCTCCCACTGACCCTTGGGGCCCCCCTTCTTCCCGTCCCCTGCCAGGCCAGCGCAAGCCAGCCACTTCCTACGTGCGGACCACCATCAACAAGAACGCCCGGGCCACCCTCAGCAGCATCCGGCACATGATCCGGAAGAACAAGTACCGCCCGGATTTGCGCATGGTGAGCAGGGCTGGACCGACGAGGTGGGCGGGGGCCCGGGGCAACTGAGAGGGGTGGTCCTCTCCGGACTGTGGAGCAGGACCTGCGCTCTGGGAACACAAGGTGGGGGGCACAAGCTCCCAGGGGAAGTGACCTGAGCCTGCCTTGCCTACAGGCTGCCATCCGCAGAGCCAGCGCCATCCTGCGCAGTCAGAAGCCTGTGATGGTGAAGAGGAAGCCGAGCCGCCCCACCAAGAGCTCCTGAGCCTCTGGCCTCCCCTCCCCAGAGCAATAAAGCTGTCAGCCACCGCCTCCACCTGAGTCTTCTGTGCAGACACGAGTCTGTCCCTGCTCCCGTCTGTTCCCCAGGGACTACCGGCACCACACAGGTTCCTCAGCATCTTGGGTCTGAAGGGCCAGCTCCAGGCAGGGGGCTTGAGTCCGTGGCCCAGCGTTTCTGCCTGTCTGCCACATTCAAACACTCGGGAGACAGGAATTGCACGTGAAGTAAAACCTAGAATCATCACAACACCACACACTGCCAGTGCATGCTGAAACTTCAGGATAAACATAATGTGGAAGTTTCTGGTCTCCAAATAGTCTGTCTCCTGAGGGGTGGGCATCTGGATGGAGGCTCAGTGCACCTCCTGTTCGGGTAGTTCTGTGTGGCCTGTGAAGGTGACGTGTGTGCTGTCTGGGACCCTGGCTGTGGACTGTTGTTCCTCTGGGGTGGTCTGTAAGCCCCAGTGGGAGCTGTGGTGGGGAGGAGAGGTGCAGACTGACCCTGCCCTCAGCTGAGGGTCCTGGGCAGCTCACAGTCTCCCAGGGGACCCTGCAGGTTTGAACTGAGGATCTTGGGACTTAGTGGTGGGCAGGGCCCACTCATGCCTTGGCCTTTGGTTCTGGGCCAAGTGCCCATCTGGGAAGGGAGCTTGCCTTTGGGGGCACCAGGTAGCTCCTGAGTCCAGGACCCTGTGGGGCCCTGTCCCCAGTGGCAGAGGGGAAGGCAGTCTGCAACGGCCACATCCTTGCATAGCCTCTTGGCTAGGAACCTACCTGGCCAGCCATCTGCCTCCTGCTGCATTGGGAGTGAGCCCTCCGGCCCTACAACCCTGACCTCATCTGCTGCCTCATTGCAGATGTCTGTCCCTCCACGCCTAGCCCCCCTCAGCTCTCCCCACTCCACTCTGCGGCAGAACCTGTCTCCAGCCCTTGTCCAGGTGCACAGCTGTCTCTAGGGTCTCTCTTCGCTGGGTCTGAAGTTGGGTTTGCTGCTGTCTTCCTGGTGTCTGTTACAACCAGGATGTAGGCACCGCCGCTGGGTGCCTCCCTGGCTCCTTCCAGCTTAGTTTCTAGCTGTGTGGCCTTGGGCAAGTGAGTGCCCCTCTCTGTGCCTCTTAGAATTAGGGAGGTTAATGCATGCCTGGGGGACAGCCTACATATGTGAGTGCGGTGATTAGGTGTTAGTAACGAGCTCGACCCGTGGCATGTATAGATGTGTGTACACAAAAGTATACGCAGATACTTGTGCAGTGGCCGTCTTCCAGACACCCCATGAAGCAGATATCCCCACCTTATAGATGTAGAAAGTGAGGCTCAGATGAGTAAAGGTTACCCACATCATGGCTCCTGGTATGTTCCCAACGTACCTACTGTGTGCCAGCCATCCTGCCTTCGTGAGGACCCCTCCGCCCCCCCCCCCCCCCCCCCAGCTCTGCTCTGGGATCAGGAGCTCCAGCTTTCCTCAGCGGATGTGATCAGGAACCCTTCCTGTCGAACCTTCCTCCCCAGGTCTGTTCTCAACCCTGGTTGGGCAGTGTCTGTAGTTGCGGTGGAACTTCGGTGACTTAACATCTGCTCAGAGCTCTCCCACAGTTCCGGTCCCACTCCACGGAGGGGCAGCCCTTGGCTGTAGCCCGCCCCTCCGCCGGCCACCTCTCACCGAGCCCCTTGCTGTTCTCTGGGAGGTGCTTGCCTACACTGAGCCTTGGTCCAGGGAACGCCCACCCCAGTGAGTGTTTAGCCCAGCACCCCAGCAGGCCAGAGGCATGCAGCCATGGGCGTCTGCTGTGCCGTGTGGCAGCTGGTGGTCAGCTGCGGGGGTCTCCTTGTCTGCCCTGGATCCCTGCTGCTCTGGGCGCTCAGCACACATGCAGTCCAGCTGGGCAGATACACATCTGGTAAAAATGCTGGATGCCGTGACAAAAGGAAAATCTGGAAAGCAGCAAGAGAAAAGCAACTCGTGAGGGAGGGCCAGACTGACTGCTGGCTTAGTGGGGACCGTGGGGCCAGGGTGGGGAGAGCGGAAGACAAGTGCCCAGAGACGCCCCCCTACCCCCCCCAACACCCCTCTCTGTGCCAGTGGCCAAGCTGCCTGGGTGCCAGTTCTGTGCCGTGGCACTAGTCTCTCGGCCTTGGTTTCCCTCTACATGAAATGAGTTCCTTTTGTGTCTGATTCCTTGGGGCTCTGAGAAGCAGAGATCTTGGTTCTGTGTGCTGCGTCGTGTCCAGTGGTAACCTAGGGAACGTTCGCAGAGTTGAGTGTAGGGCACGCCCTTGGCAGCTGCCCCACACAGGGTCACTCAGCAGTGGAAACCTGCTGTTGAGGGAGGGGCTGGCCTTGATTGAATTTCCGTCTGCATGGTTACCTCAGGGCTCCACCACTCCTAGGCTGTGCAGCCTTGGGCTGGTTGCTTGACCTCTCTGTGCCTATGACACGTCTACTTCGGTAGACCTTACATTCTAGGGTTGTTGAGGTTAAATGTGCAAAGAGCTTGTAACATGGCCTGCTGGGACAAGTCCGCAGATCTCCCTTGCATGTATGAATGGGTGCAATTTATCTTGAGCAGATGGACTCAGAACAAACACAAACATCTCTGTGTCACCAGCTACTTGCACACAAAACGATGCTTGGGTTTTTCAGAGCACTCTGAGGACGAATCCGTGTGGTCATGCCTGCTGCTCCCAGTCTTCGTGAGTTATGTGAATATCCTTGTGCCCTCTGCTGCATTTCCTCCAGGCTGTCTCTACCCTGTCCAGGAATTTTAAAAATTTACTTTTGTTACTTTTGTAGTCATCTGCTGGAATAAAACCTATTCTTTAAAGTCTTCTGTTATGAAAATAACGTGTGCATGTGGTTTGGAGACATGCAAGGAGCCCAGGAGCCCAGTTGGGGACCCAACCATGCCACGTGGCATGTGGGATCTTAGTTCCCTGACCAGGTATCGAACCCATGCCCCCTGTAGAAGAAGCATGGGGTCCTCACCACTGGAGAGCCAGGAAGTCCTTGTGCCCCTTGGCCAGGCTCTCACAGCCAAACCAGCACATTGATTTCAGCAACTTCGCATTTATGGAGGAGACGCAGCCAGGAGGCACCCTGTCCTGTCTTCACAATTTCTGTGTAAATCCAAAACTGTTGTTAAGTCTATTAAAGATGACTAAGTGCTCACCTCTCAGGTTGAGAAAAATCCAAGTTGGATAAAAATCAGTGCTGGTGAGGCTGTGGGCAGGGGTTGGGTAGGGGTTGGACACAGGTTGCTGGCGGTGTCAAGTGGTACAAACCCACGGGGAACGAGTTGGCAGTATCTGTACAGAGTTGCACATGGATGTACCCTCTGGCACAGGAATGTCACAGAAAAGGGTGACTCTGCAGACTTCTTGTGTGCCCCGGGCTCCATGCACCGAGGTAATTTCTTCCAGTGTTGTTGGTTTCTTTGCCATACATTGGGGTGCGACTGAGGGCATGGAAGGGCTGGGTGCTATAGGACAGCCAGCCAGACATGCTAAGTCAAAAAGCCCAGGTGTGACATGCTGTGTGCAGGTCACTGGCAGGTATACACAAACGAGACAGTGGACGTGCGAGCACAGGTGTTAGGGGACTTGCCCTGCTGGTCCAGCGATTAGGACTCTGCGCTTTCACTGCCAAGGGCACGGGTTCACTCTCTGGCCGAGGAACTAAGATCCCACATGCCGTGTGGTATGGCCAAAATTATAAATAATAAAAAACATATGCTTAAATTTGGGGGGCTTTCCTGGTGGCCCAGTAGTAAAGAACCCACCTACAAATGCAGGAAATGCGGTTTCGATTCCTGGGTTAGGAAGATCCCTGGAGAAATGGCAACCCACTCCGGTATTCTTGCCTGGAAAATCCCATGGACAGAAGAGTCTGGTGGGCTACAGTCCATGGCGTCACAGAGTTGGACATGAATTAGTGACTAAACAACATGCTTAAATTTGCTTGCATTCCCATAGAATTTCCTCAGAAAAATACAAGAGAACCCATTGACACTGGTTGTCCCTGATTAGGGAGTTGGGTGTTGGGGAGATGGAAGTTTGAGGGAGCCGTTCTAGTGAAACTTCATCATCTTTAAAATTTTTTAAAAGTCAAGACGTTGCATTTTGAATGGGTACCATGCACACGGTATTCCAGGCTCTTCTTTCTTGGGACAGTGTTTGCAGGCTAATGTCACCTTCTGGTTAAATTTGAAAAGAGAAACGGTAGCATATTTTATACAGTGTTGGCACGTTGCTCTTTCTTACGTAATGTTTTGGAGATTGGTCCATCTCTCATAATGCGCTCCTTCATGTCTTTTGGTGTGTTTTGTCTTTTTTAAAAATTAAATTGGAGGCTAGTTACAATATTGTAGTGGTTTTTGCCATACATCGACATGAATCAGCCATGGGCGCACGTGTTCCCCATCCAGAACCCTGCTTCCACCTCCCTCCATGTCCTTAAAATCCTGAAATACAGCAGATGCACAGAAAAGCACACATTGACACATTTAAGTTTTGCTCCTGGGCTCCTTGCTGGTTAGGGGTAACCAGTATCCTGAGCCTTAGGGAAACAATCTTCTTGCTCTCAAACACAGCGTGACCACCGTGGTATGTGTGTTTAGCAGCAGAGCTTGGTTTTGATGGTTCTGGAACTGCATGCGATGGCGTTAGGACTGTGGATCTACTGAACCTTGCTTGTTTGGCTGATGGCAAGCTTTTCCACGCTGCTGTGAGTGACGGCCCACTGCTCTTGTTGCTCCTCAACTGTATCCAGTTGTTTATACTGCTTGCAATCTGGGACAAACGTGGCTTTGCAGCTCGTGGTGTGTGTGCAAGAGTGCTGAGTAATGACATACTCGTGCTTCCGGCCTTTCCACCGTGTCTCCACATGACTTGTTTCCCGCTCCTGCACCGTGGACTGGCAGAGCATCCCTGGCTCTGCATTTGGCACTGCCAGGTCTAGCGGGGTCAGCTCGGGGTTCCCATCACTTGTGATGGTGTGAACCTTCGTCTGTTTGCCTGGTCGTCGCTGAGATTCCCCCTTTTGTGACGTATTTGTGCAAGAGATTTTGCTTTCACATTTTTACTGACCTGTAGGGGCTCTTCACAAATTTAGATTTGTCCTTTCCGTTGTATGTCTTGTTAACTATCATCTTTCCCACTGAACAGAATTCCTTGTTTTAAATTACATGAAATTCTGAGATGTACTTTACAGAGTACAATACACCAATTTTTTTTTTTTTTTTTCAATACACCAATTTTAAATATACACATGTTCACATAATTATGCAGCCATGTGAGCCCCACCGTAACCGATCTGGAACGTGCTCATCACCAAGGTTCCGTGTCCTTGATCCTCCCTGATCCCAGCCAGCCAGGGATCTGCTTTTGGCTGCCGTCTAGAATTTCACGGAAGTGGAACCAAATATTTTGTACTTGTATGTGGCTTTACTCAGCGTTTTGTGTACTCAAGTCAGCTCCCTGCTGTCCCTTCACACTTCTCCAGGCTTTGCGGCCTCGCCCTGGCCCTCCACAGCCACCCACAGGTGCAGTGACTGCCACTCTGCCCTCCTGCAGATGAGGAAACTGGGCAGGGAAGAGGGCCATGCCCCAGACTCACCCCTCTTCCCACCTGGACAAGCTCCTGCAGTCAAGTTCTCCCCCAGGGCTTATCAAACAGCTGCATCTAATCAACTAGGCCCTGCCAAAGGGCCAGGTCAGCCACAAAAGGGGAGCATGGGGTGAGGACCCTGGCAGATTGCAGCTGAGGACAGCCCCAGGCCCACAACCCAGGAATGCGAAGCCTGGAGAAAGGAGCGGGCCTAGTCAGCTTCACTTGAGACCTGAGCAGCGACCCGCCCACCACGAGACCAGTGTCATGAGGCCTGGCAAGAGAGTCAGAGGCCCCCGGGAGCACGCTCTGCAGCCAGAGCTGGACCAAGAACCCAGGGCAGGGCAGACACATGGGGCCCGCACCCGCCGCCTGGCCAGACCCCACCAGTCCGCTGTGCCTGTTTCAAGACGAGGTCAGGAGTGATCGGGACCAGGCCCCACCGACCACTGCACCCAAGACGGGCCAGGGTGCCGCTGCTCACAGCCCAGGCGGTGGAGGTGCAGAGCTGCTTTTCCAACTTTATTTAGAAAAACAAATCCAGGTCCCAGTGCCCTCGTGCCCTCCCCCACCCCAGCCATAATTTAAATAACTTAGAGACAGAGTCGGGTCAGGTAAGAAGGGAGGGGAGAGAGCCCACTACAGGCGTCGCAGTGCCCGCTTCTTGTCTGTCTTTTTCTTGGCTGCCAGCTTCTTGTCGCGCTCGCCCGCGTGCTTCTTGGCCATGGGCCCCTCAGCCCCTGCTGGGCCCCCAGGGGCTGTGGGGTCAGCAGTGGAGGCCGCCGCCCCACTGGCA
>NW_011481036.1:104990-106285 GCF_000754665.1 Bison bison bison | reverse complement strand
GCTCGCGCCCCCCACCGCTGGGCCCGCCGGCGCCGCCGTGGATCTCAGTGAGCAGGCGCGCGCGGGCTGCGTACTCCTCGTAGTTCTCCAGCAGCAGGCGGCCCGCCTCCTCGTTGAGGGCCGACTCGGGGTTGGGGTGGATCAGCAGGCACTTGATGGTCTGTGGGGAGAGGGCCGGGGTCAGGGGCCCGCCCCCAGCCTCTCAGATCCCACACTGCCTCGCCTGCGGTGCTCTGGCCTGGCAGACCACACTCACCACCCGGTGGGCACGCGGGTACTCAGTGAGCTCACCCGCAGTCTCTCTGGCAGCCCCTACCAACACTCCAGGGAGAGGAGGAACAGGTCTGGGGTCAGTTTATCCTGGTGTTCAACCCTCCCCGTGCCCTGCAGGAAACCCCAACTCCCTGTCCTCCCTACTGTTTGCCCCAGGGGCTCATTAGAAATTCAGCTTTTTAAAAAACTTTTACCTTGTGAGGCAGGTGGGGAGAGGCACCAGGTGACCTCCATGCTCTAAGGGGCCCACAGGGACCCTGGGGCCCCACCTGGGGGGCGGGCGGGCATGGCTCTCCAAGGGGCAGGCCTGTGGCGGGAGGGGCAGCAGCTCCCCAGCGCCCACCCACTAAGCGTGGAACACCCCAGCAGGGACAATTAAAGACGTCCCGGGGTGGCACAGAGCCACTCCTGAGTGAGAAACAGCCGGATTATAGCGCTGATGGTTGCACTAGCTGTTCGGTGTCGGAAAGGCTCTCCAACCAGACGCTCGGCCCACACCTGCCAGAAAACTATCCCCACACAAATCCCTCGCCCGCCCCGTGGCAGAGCTCCCTGGGCGCTGCCTACCCTTCTACAAAAACTGGAAACCTGGACTCTCATGTGGAGGCCCCCACCACTTCAGCATTGATTGTTTTAAAGAGGAACAAGGCTCTGTGGCTTGGACGTGACTGGGCCGGCCAGGAGGCAGTCAGGGTGCAGCAGAACTCACCAGAAGCACGTGCCGGATGCCCAGCTCAGCGGTCCAGTCCCTCTTGAGCACATTGACGCAGATCTCGCCATTGGCGCCCACATTCGGGTGGAAGATCTTCGTCAGGAAGTAGCCCTTGGGCGGGGAGGCCGGAAAGTCCTTCCCCAGCAGGAGTTTCATGCGGAAGAGGCCTCCGGCATACGGGGTCCCCTCTGGAATGCAAGGAGGGGACGCATCAGGAGGCTCAGGTCTTCCAGGCACCCCCAAAACCCAGCCTCCCCAGTCTATCGGTGAGGCAAGTGCCCCTCTTGTTTCCTTCCTCAGACTGGGAACT